>NC_069504.1:509245230-509252730 GCF_027579735.1 Bombina bombina | reverse complement strand
TACCTCAGTGTTACAGAGATACAGTATGAATTTTATCAAAGATCATCAGTCATAGGACGGCAAGATAAGCTCTGAAAGATACAAGAATGGGCAGGGTTTTCAACTGCTATGTATGATAAAATCTAGGTTTTGACAGACGTTTATGATGGGTTAATGGTGACAATAATAAGGGGGGGAGAGTAACAAAGGTCAGGGTAAAATATTATATATATATATTGTCTTTGCTTTGTGTAAATATCCTTCCCTGGCACTAATCTATTGTCTGGATTTTAGACTCATGGCAATAGTTGTTAGTTATATCTATACTTTATGTGCAAATGTAAGTGAATGTATACAGTTTTTTGAGAGCTGCCATGTGTCTTTACATTATGAATAAATAAACTACAACTTGCCCATTTTAGTAATATTGTGCGTTTTTAAAATTTCTGTGTTAAAAAGGGCTCCCCATGAGATATATTATTATGATATATATATATATATATATATATATATATATATATATATATATATATATATATATATATATATATATATATATATATATATATATATATAGACACAAAAATTTGCACTCTCTGGTCTTTTCAAAAGAATTACTTTACTGTGAACAGTAACGTTTCGGGGACAAAAAACCCCACCCCCCAATTAGGACAGAAAAACTGCCAAAACAGTATCCATGGTAACCACATAGTCACAAATATCAATAGACAACAGTGCGTGTGTATATAGTGAAGCTTGTCTGAGCATATCGTTTCATTAATAAAATAGTGTACAGTGACTTCATAAAACGGGGAGGATAGAGAGCATGGAACATAAATATGGGAGATATCAAGACCTCATATGAACAATGTATTCAAAACACATATACATGATCTAAACAAAGTCTGCCTACATAAATTATTATGGACCTCTAAATCTCAAAGCGTATAATCCTATACTCACTCCAGATGGCCACAGATAACCCCGATCGCTATTGTGCAGTCTGATAGTTGCATCGGCACCGCGCCGTCAACCCAGAAGTAACTACATCATCATAACCGGTACATGTCGTAATCTCATGTAGCGTAGAGCCAATCTGACAACGGCATCATCGTGACCCTGGAAACGTGGTAACAGCTAGCAGTAATGACCATAAGCTACTCTGAATAACTGTGTTACAGCAATGTAATCACATATATTACTCAAATATTGAGGCTATAGTGGGAAATATTCAGAGGGGCATTGATCAACAGATATACAGGGGCCTTAGTATAAAGTTAAGACGGACTACTGGCAAATCTAAGACGACAAACCAATCCTCTGCTATACAACCCTGAAACAAATGTATCCACACACATCTCAAGCTATGTATTTCACCCCAAAGTATCCATAGACATAGGTGCTTTTATAAAGTTTACACTAGCAGGAAGCAGAGAAATCCTACATATGTGCAAAACCTGTAGGATGTATGTAGGATTTCTCTGCTTCCTGCTGTTTTGATATAGTATAAACTTTATTAAAGCACCTATGTATATGGATACTTTGGGGTGAAATAAATAGCTTGAGATGTGTGTGTGTGTGGATTTTAGCTATCACCCTGTTAGGCTGATAGGTGGCTTTGCACATAGGTAATTGGCTCGCCTCTAGGGAAATCCTTTAAATCTACAATTAAGGAATACCAATGCGTATTTAAACCAACGTACACTATATGACCAAAAGTATGTAGACAACTGACCATCATACCTATTTGAGCTTGTTGGACATCTCCTTCCAAAAGCGTGGGCATTACTATGGAGTTGCCCCCACTCTTCTGGAAGGCTTCCCACAAGATTTTTGAAGAATGTCTATAAGAATTTGTGCCCATTCATCCAAAAGAGCATTTTGTGAGGTCAGGCACTGATGTCAGAGAAGGGCTGAATCAGCATTTCAATTAATCCAAAAGGTGTTCAATAGGATTGTGGTCAAGGCTCTGTGCAGGCCACTTAAGTTCCTCTACACCAAACTTATGTCTTCATGGACTGCGCTTTGTGGACTGGGCCATAATCATATTGTAACAGGAAAGGGCCTTTCCCAAACTGTTGCGACAAAGTTGGAAGCACCAAATTATCTATAATGTATTTGTATCCTGTAGCATTAAGATAACATTTTGCAGGAACTAAGGGACCTAACTCAAACACTGAAATGCAGCACCAGACTATTATCCCTCCTCCACCAAACTTTACAGCAGGCACTATGCATTCCAGTAGGTAACCTTCTGGCATCCACCATCATTCTTCCATCAGTCTGCTAGATAGTGAAGCATGATTCATCACTCCAGAGAATGTGTTTCCACTACTTCAGAGTCCAGTGGTGGGGTGCATATATGCTGATTATAATGTTTTTTAAAAAGTTAAATAGTTGCAGTCCAGGTGTTGAACCTTATCCTGTTATCAAGTTTTTGTGTTCCAGTTGGACCTTTTTTCACTGATTTGTTCTTTCTGTGTAACCTCTGCCTTTAAAGTGACAAAAATTTTGGAATACACCATAGAGACTGAGAACATTAAAGGGACACAAATGAAATAATAAAAATACAGTCTACATTCTATAACACCTTTTTATTTTACTCTTTTTTATAGCATGACTCTTTACATTGAGATGGCTTGCAACGGACTATTTGGGGCTGGCCTGGGCAGTATGATTGCACCTGCTGACCAACACCGGAAGTTTACACTGCATAGGTCCGAGCTTGCTATTTTCCACCGAGATGTACATGAGTTGCTCCTAGATTTTGACACTTTATATGACATGGCTAAGGTAATTATGACTTGCAAGGTAATCATTTGTAATTAGAATAAATGTATATCTGATATTAACAGATAAACTTCCAGTTGTTTTTGTTAAAGAAAGTTATATTTAATGATATTTACAAGTTCTGGCCTACTATGCAATTGCTGTTTTTAACTCCAAAATCAGCAGCAGGCACATAAAAGAGCTTTTCTCAGAGATAAACCAGTTACAAGAGTTAAAATACAGGAAAATGGAACACAATAAATAAAGGATATTGCAAAGTTTTGTTTTATTAAATATAATAAAACATTTTATATTTCAATCTCATACTGTTTAAAGGGACACTCAAGTCAAAATAAACTTATGATTCAGAAAGAGCATGCAGTTTTAAGACATTTTCCAATTTATTTCCATTATTAAATTTTGCACATTCTTTTTATATTCACACTTTCTGGGGAACAAGATCCTATTGATCATGTGCACAAGCTCACAGGGTGGTATACGTATACTAGTCAGTGATTGGCTGATGTCTGTCACATGATACAGGGGGCTGGAAAATGGGAGAAAAAGTAAATTTGACAGATTAAAAATCTACTGCTTGATTGAAATTTAGAGTAAGTGTTGCATTGTCTTTTTATTATGTACTTGTTAATTATGTAATTCTACTGCATTGAGTTGTCCTTTAATATCCCTTTTAATATCAAGGTTGTCTCCTTTTGCATTTTACTGGTGCTGTTCTTGGATCATATAGACTAGCTGATAGGTGTGTAGTTATAGTACACGTCACTCATGTGCATGCATTGTATATTCATATCAATCAGCTGCTCTGCATGTTCCCAGATCAGCACTGAATGTGTATAAGAGGCCAATCTGAAAGTTAAAAAATGACAACCAGCAAACTTATGCATTCATTAATTGGCTCGCAAGCTTATCTAATTCCCATGGTCAACCTAGGCTATAGGAAAAGTCATATACAAATGGAGCACCACCCATAGACTTAAATATATCAATGTAATACCTCTTCAGGTGTATCTTAATTATGATAAATACTGCATCTCATTATTACTATAAAACCACATAACTGCTCTTTAAATGTTTGTGACCTTTTATTTCCTTTTGATTTTTATTTGCAGTTCCTTGGTGAAGACAACCAAAGAAGTTTTCAAGCACTATACGTGGCCAATGAGATGGTGAACCTGTGTGATGTAAATGACCGTAGCACATTTCTTGCTGCTCGCAAGTTATCCTCTAAATTTTTCAGTCAGAAAAATGGTGACAGCCAGCACGTGATTCATGCCATGGGACACTGCCATATTGACTCCGGTAACTCTCTAATATTACCCAACCTGCACATTATTAACCATACTGGGGGGTTTTCACTCTAAGGGCAGATGAAATATTTGACTGGAAATTTATATGATTTATAAACAAACTTTATTAAGATAAATGTTGTTTATGAGGCTTCCAATATCTGCCTAGTAACGTTACTCAGTGTATCTGTGGGTAATATACTGACCCAGGCGCATACACAGAGAATTTACACTGTTTTTTGTCTTCTATATCGTACATCTAGTATTCAGTTTTTAGCGTTGTGGCTCCACATTAAAAGCACTGGAGGATCTGCATATTACGCTTTTTATTGCAAAACTTGACACTATGTTGTGATCTGCGTATCACTTGTCAATACTTTTCATTACTTATTTTTTTGTGAAAAGTAATTTCTAAATTTTCTATATTTCTCACAATAAAGTTTATTTAAAAAAAAAAGCACTGGAAGGTTAAATTGTGCCCCCCATAGTATGGGGTGGACAAGGCTAATCTGAATTATTTATGTTCCTTTTTTGTTTTTTCAAATTGTGATCTTGCATCTAAAGCAGATTTGGCTTTATTGTCACACTGATACAGAAGTTGTGAAATTGTTCATCTACACTAACACCAAGTTATAAAACAATCTATAAAGAAGCAGAGAAGGCGCCACTATATCCCCCCTAATTATTAGGGATTCTTTGGACCTTTAACTGTTCATTGGGACTACATTGTTTTACAGGTTTTACACCTTGATTTCAATATATGCATGTGTGTGTATATATATATATATATATATATATATATATATATATATATATATATATATATATATATATATATATATATATATATACATACATAAGTGAGACTCCATTTTGAGATTACATTATACTTATAATTGTGGATAACTTTTTTTCTGTATAATTTGTTATATTGCCTATTCTGATAGCGCCCCTATCCCATATATCTCTTTTGAGTGTATTTATAAAGTTATAAAACAAGTCTATATGATATGTCATTACTAAAGAAGATATTCCGTTTTCTGTAACTTCACATTCTCTGCTACCATATAGTTTTTTTGTTTTTTTTTTAAAGGGAACAGTGACTTTATCTAAGAGGCATGACTTATCTTCCCCTGTACTGTTTAGCATTCCCAATGTTTACTTTGTTTAATTTCATAGCTCAGATCTGTCATAATCTGTCAGATTTATTTAAGAAATTGGGATTACAAATTTACTGGAAAAAATAACCTATTTTTTAGTCTACCTTGTAACTATTGTTTACTCCTAGTAAATAATTACACCTTAAAGGGACAGTGTATTTTCTCCCCTTTAATGTGTTCCCAATTCATTTTACCTACTGGAGTGTATTAGTTTGTTGACAAATAGCTCCTTTACCTTTTATTTTATCACTAGGTGTGAATCCTGCCCAGAGGGCAGTCTATGTTTAAAAAATACAAACCCCCAATCTAAAGTTACAAAAAATAAAAAAAGTAAAATTGCAGAAAAAATATAAACAAAGCTATCCAAAATAAAAAATGTAAATCTAAACTAATACCCCTATAAAAATAAAAAATCCCCCCAAAATAAAACACCCCCTAATCTAATACTAAACTACCAATAAAAGGGCCTTTTGTAGGGCATTGCCCTAATTTAAACGGCTCTTTTACTTACAAAAATTACCAATTACCCCCTAACAGTAAAAAAAACCCACCCACAAAACCCCCCAAAATAAAAAACCTAACACTAAGAAAAACTTAACTACCCATTGCCCCTAAAGGGGCATTTGTATGGGCATTGCCCTTAAAATGGCATTCAGCTCTTTTACTGCCCTTAAAAGGGCAATCAGCTCTTTTTCAAGCCCAAAAAAAACCTTAAAAAAAACACCCCAATTTTTTTTTAAAAAAAGCCTGAAACTAAGCCCCAAATAGGTACTTACTGTTCCTGAAGTCCGGCGGAGAAGGTCTTCTTCCAGGCGGATCCATCATCTTCTATCTTCATCTGGAACGAAGGCAGCACAGTGCAAAGCTGTCTTCCCCGATGCGTGGATCCTCGGCGGTCCTTGGCGGCATGGAGGCTCCTCTCCATCCGATATCTGTAGTACACTGAAGATTGAATGCAAGGTACCACATTCAATTTGGGGTACATTGCATTCCTATTGCCTGAAATTTTGAAATCAGCCAATAGGATAATGAAATCCTATTGGCCGGTCAAATCAGCCAGTAAGATTTCAGTAGCTCTCATCCTATTGGCTGACTTCAAAATTTCAGCCAATAGGAATGCAAGGTACCCCCAAAAATATGGGGTACCTTGCATTCAATCTTCAGTGTGCGACGGACGATCGCATGAAGAGGAGCCTCCATGCCGCTGAGGACCTCCATTGAGGATCCGTGCATCGGGGAAGCCAGCTCCGCACCTCTGCTCTGCGCCACTTTCGCTCCGGATGAAGATATAAGATGATGGAGCTGCCTGGAAGAAGATCTTCTCCGCCGGACTTCAGGAACGGTGAGTACCTATTTGGGGCTTAGTTTTAGGATTTTTTATTTTATTTTAAGATTAGGGATTTAATGGGCTTGAAAAAGAGCTGATTGCCCTTTTAGGGGCAGTAAAAGAGCTGAATGCCCTTTTAAGGGCAATGTCCATACAAATGCCCCTTTAGGGGCAATGGTTAGTTTAGGTTTTTTCAGTGTTAATTTTTTTTTATTGTGAGGGGTTTTTACTGTTACTGGGGATTTAGTAATTTTTAAATGTAAAAGAACTGTTTAACTTAGGGCAATGCCCTACAAAATGCCCTTTTAAGGGCTATTGGTAGTTTAGATTTAGGGGTTGTTTTTATTTAGGGGGGACTTTTTTTATTTTCATAGGGATTAGGTATAATTTTCTTTATTTTTGATAATTTTCTTTATTTTTTTTCTGTAATGTTAGACTTTTATTTTTTGCAATTTAATGTTAATATTTTTTATTTTAATTGTAATTTAGTAGTAATTGGGGTTAATTTAGGGGGTGTTAGGTTAGGGGGCTTAGTAATTTAGTTATTTGCGTTGAGGGGGGTTGGTGGTATAGGGGTTAATATTTTAGGTTTATTGTGATGTGGGGGTTTAGGGGTTAATAGGTTAATTGTGTTTCTTGTGATGTGGGGAGTTGGCAGTTTAGGTGTTAATAGATTAATTAGGTTGATTGCAATGTGGGGGGTTGGCAGTTAAGGGGTTATTATTTTAATTATGTTATTTGCGGATTAGGGGTTAATTACTTTATTGTTTTGCAATGTGGGGGTTGGCAGTTTAGGTGTTTGTTAATACTTTGTGTGGGAGTTTAGGATTTTTTTGTTAAACTTTGTGTGGGCGGTTACGTGTTTGTTTTTTTTTTTTTTTATTTCTTGCAGGCAGTTGCGTGTTTTTTAGTTATTTTGTGTGGGTGGTTGCGTGTTTTTTTTTTTTTTTTTTTTTTT
>NC_069504.1:509137730-509240230 GCF_027579735.1 Bombina bombina | reverse complement strand
TTCCCCAAATGGGATCCTCTCTCTTTCTTACTTACCCTGCACATTTAGGGCCTCTTTAACATTTATACTGCAATGGGAAGATTAAGTTGTGGAGCCTCCATTATAATTTAGTTTATTGCTGGTTTCAGATATTTAGCTACTGTACTTGACTTTATGCATTATTCAGTTTCTTAGTACAAAACATCAAAATACACACTGTTCTAAAATATGTAATAAGCAGGATGAATAACACTGTGCAAATATTCTGTCTGTGGCTCACATTTCCTAGCATTATATTGAATGTACTATTTGGAATGTGAAAATGCTTTAAAAAAAAATGCAGGTGTCCAAATAAGTTTCTTTTTTGTTCTAGTGTTTTATTTTTGATGCTTTATTTCATTTTTGCTACACTAAGAATCTTTTTACAGAGGTATACACACATTGTTAAAATGAGTTGCCCTTCCCTAAAATCCTGAAGTTTTATGATTCTATATTTATGCAAGATCGTGCTTTCTTTTCCTCATGTTTGTGTGTTACAGTCTTTCTTTCTGTGTCTTTTGATTGTGCTCACTTTTCTACCAGTTTATGAGCCATGTTCGTAATTGCAATCTTTCAATATAAAAATAACCGTCAATACAATAAAACTCTTGGAAAGTTTAAACATAAGAAAAACAGAAATTAATTATTGATCAAAAGCGTTTTTCTTTCCCTACAGGATGGAAACCTTCCCAGTGGAGAGTCCATGGTACGCCAGTTCCTGCAGGGTCAGAACTTTTTCCTGCAAGAGTTCGGCAAGGAATGCGTGGAGGTATCCTCACATTTGTATTTTGTTGCTTGACGTTTAAACATTGTGCACTTAATTTTGTGTCTTTGCTTTTGCAAATAATAATTGAGACATGTGTGACATTTGCTGTCTGATATACATGTTAATTGCAAAGTGATGATAAAATCCAGTCAGCATAAAGCAATCCATTGTGTAGGGAAGCAAACCTTAACTCCCTAGCAAATATAAAGAAATGTGTTAACACAGGTAATGATATCAGATTATTATGCCTGATATATCTAGTAACATACATATGATGATAAGCATCATATTAACTGTTTGCCAAAAAGCAAGTCTATGTGTTTTGAACATCTTACATGCTACATTCCTACTTTTCATATAAATAAATGATTAATAGACCACTCAATACAACAGAAAGGCATAATTAACATGTACATAATAAAAAAATTGAATAACCTACTCTGAATTTTACATAAGCAGTAGATTTTTTTTCTGTCAAATTAATTTTTTCTTCCATTTTCTGGCCCTCTGTATCATGTGACAGACATCAGCCAACCACAGACTAGTATACATATACTCTGTGTGCTTGTGCACATGCTCAGTAGGATCTTGTTCCCCAGAAAGTGTGTATATAAATAAACTGTGTAATATTTAATAATGGAAGTAAATTGGAAAGTGTCTTAACATGGCATGCTCTATCTGAATGATAAGTTTATTTCCATCTTAATATGGAAGAGTCCACAGCTGCATTCCTTACTTGTGGGAAATACTGAACCTGGCCACAGGAGGAGGCAAAGACACCCCAGCCAAAGTCTTAAATACCTCCCCCACTTCCTCATAACCCCAGTCATTCTTTGACTTTCATCACAGGAGGTTGGCAGAGAAGTGTTAGAAGATTTTGGAGTAGAGTTTTAAGTAGTCCTGTCAGCCTCTCAGTGAGAGCATGGATGAATGTTAGAGTCCGGAGATGCAGGGAGAGTCTTTCTGCGAAACCATCCCGACTCATATTAACAGCTCCATAGGCAATCAGCGTTGATTATGTGATAATATCAAACATGTTTGATACCACGGAGCCATCCACCTCTGAGGAGCTGTCGTCCAGTGAGGTGCGTACCCTACATTATCTCTCTACACATGCAGTTTTCCAGTAGCATTGCTGATCCTCCATCTGGAGGGGGCCTTTTTTTCACCAGACGTTACTGCGCAGTTCAGATGGCGGTGTCTGCTGCCTTTAATGCTTTACCTCGCCCTGCTAAGTGCAAGCGAAAGGTTACATATTGCACTCTTTCCCAGAGTACATCAGATAATTTAATCACAACAGCATGGAAGCGCTCAGACATCCGCTCAGTGTGGCCGTCGGCAGATAGCAGTGATCTTCACGTAAGTATCACACCCCCTCTTGACGTCACTGTGACGCTCCAAAGGCTGCTCAGCTGTACTGGTGCAATGTAAGAAGCGATCCACCACCGGTAACAGTGAAAAATCGCTATATTAGAACAAAAAAGTCTCAGACTCAAATAATGTTTGCAAAGTTGATGCTGTATTGCTTTTCCAAAATACACCGGCATATATTTGGCAACAGACAGGCAATAAACAAGCTGGTCAAACGCATTTCATATATTTACTTCTTCAGTGACCATACTAAACACCCATAATGCAGTGCTATTTACCTAGCCCAGGAGTGCCCTCCCATTGGTAATAATCCAATCACATTCTATAAAGCACAGTTAAGGGTGACCTAAGGGATATGCAGAAAGCACCAGATAATTAACATGCTTAATTTAAAGATATATACAAAGAACATTTTTTTCCCTTTAAAGTGACAGTATGCATAACCGTTCTAGTACTAAGTTGCATAACTATAACAAGCAAACCTATAATCTAAATAGTTGTGAACCTAAGTAGTTCTAGTACTAAATTGCATAACTATATCAAGCAAACCTATAATCTAAAAATTTAAAGAGACAGTGCAAATAAATCTTATATTGTTCAAACACTGAAAATCCTGATTATTAAGTATCTACAAAAAGTTTTACATCCCATTCGGAATTCAGACCTGCAGGCATTCTGGTATCCAGCTGAAAAATCCAAAATATTTCTCTTTTACTTAGAGTAGTTCCTCTATTTCCACCTCTTGGGTGTCTGGAAATCAGCTGGATACTCTGGAATGACAGCAGAGAACTGTCAGAGTTGTGTTCCCATCTGAAATGTAGGGAGATAGGGGTAGTAGACTCAGGGTCCTCAATAGAACGTAAATGTTCTAGAAAACGATCCTTTAGGGCCCGTGCCGTTTGACCAACATACTGCCTATAGCACCCCCTACAGGTCAGAAGATAAATGACATAACAAGAATTACATGTTATATGTTCCTGTATCTTAAAGTTCTTTTTATTTACTGAAGATACAAAACTAGTACCAAAGGAAGCATAGGAGCAGGATTTAAATCTCCTACTTCCACATTTATAAAATCCTGGTTTAATTGACAACCAATTTTTATTTTGTATCCTAGGCAACATTGATGGTGATAAAATATTCCCTAATGTCTTTGCCTTACGTGACACGAAAGATATCCCTTCTTTAATGATAGTTTGTAAACTCTCATCCGTTTACAAAATTTGAAGTGCTTTACGCACTATATTGCATATTTGACCATATTCTTCAATACACGAATTTGCAATACAGCATCAACTTTGCAAACATTTTTTGAGTCTGAGACTATATGTAGTGATGAATTTAGGTTGATTTATTCTGTTATATCCCTTGGACTTCCTTGTTTGAAAAAAAACTAGTCCTTTCTGTATAATCTATTTCCTTTTTAGTTGACTCAAGTACTTCTCTACAGTAACCTCTATGGATTAATCTGTCAGTTAGTTCTTTAGAGTGTTTTTGGTAACCCTGTTCATTCGTGCAATTTCTCTTAACCCTGATATATTGGCATTTAGGGATAGACTGAATGATATGTTTTGGGTGACACGATTTTGCATTTAAAATAGTGTTGCCCGCAATCTCTTTGCGGAATAATTCCACATCAATACACGAATTTGCAACATTAGACAAAAGTCTAATGTCCAAAAAGGACATTGAAACTTTACTATATTCCATAGTGAACTTGAGATTCATGGAATTTTTCTGGGTGTTTAGTATGGTCACTGAAGAAGTAAATATATGAAACGCGTTTGACCAGCTTGTTTATTGCCTGTCTGTTACCAAATATATGCTGGTGTATTTTGGAAAAGCAATACAGCATCAACTTTGCAAACATTTTTTGAGTCTGAGACTTTTTTGTTCTAATATAGCCATTTTTCACTGTTACCGGGTGTGTTGGATGTTGCTTTTACATCAGATAATTTATTGGATTTAACTGATAGGGTTATCCGAGGATGAAGTTCTTTCTGAGACTTCAGAGTATGAAATACTGGGTCGGAGTCTGCTGCCTCAAAACCTCCGGCTTCAGAGGAACCAGACTTTAGTTTTAGGAATTTGCGCTTCTTCCAAAGGAAGTTTTTGGCGAATTCCGAGGTTCCAGAGGTCAAATTGCCTGATGAACCTTTAATTCCTAAATTAGTGCCTTACCCTTCCCTGCTCCTGTTAGATGGCAAACATTATTAAGAATGAATGGGACAGGATAGGATTTCTTTTTCCCCCTCTTCTTCTTTTAACAAATTGTTCCCGGTCCTGGACTCTCAATGGAGTTATGATGTTCTGTCCCTAAATGGGATGGTGTTATCTTCACCCTTGCTAAATGTACTACTATCCCTCTTGAGGATAGTTCTTTGTTTGAGATGGAAGATGGAAACTCTGTTAGGAAAGATGTTTCAGCATATGGGATATTTGTTTCAACCGGCAGCGGCTGTTGCCGCGGTTGCTGGAGAAACTACCTTCTGGTGTGACACCTTATAGGATTTGATCAGGGTGGAGTCCCCTCGACGTTACTCAGGAAAGATTTACAGCCTTGAGGGTTGCTAATTCTTTTATCTGTGACAGATTATTTGCTTAAATGCTATGGCTTCAGCTTTTTCTGTTCAGGCCTGCCGAGCTCTGACTGAAGTCATGGTCTGCGGATATAACTTCTAAGTCTATACTTCTTCCCTCCCCTTTAAGGGAATGATTTTGTTTGGTCCAGGCCTGGACTCAATTATCTCCACTGTCACAGGGGGCATGGGTGCCCTCCTACCGCAAGAGTATATGAACTAGTCTAAAGGTACGTTTTTTGTTCTTTTCGTTCTGATAAAGCCCATGTCAGCAGTCCTCCGCTAAGCCAGAGCAAACCAAGCGCTCTTGGAAGCTGGCTCAGTCCTGGAATAATTCCAAGCAGAGCAAGAAGCCCGCTGAATCGAAGTCATAATGAACGGGCGGTCCCCAGTCCTCTTCTGGATCGTGTAGGGGGCTATATGTTGCTCTTAGTCGCTTGGTTCAGGGACGTGCAGAATCCATGGGTCCTGGAGGTCATAGCTCAGGGTTACAAGATAGGTTTTAAGTCTCAGCCACCCAAGGGCAGATTCCTCCTGTCTTCCTTTCTGGGGTGTGTACAGGATTTGTCCTCTTAGGAGTTATTGTCCCGGTGCCTATCGCAGTGAGAGGTTTGGGATACTATTCAAACCTTTTTGTGGTCCCTAAGAAGGAGGGAACTTTCCGTCTGATTCTGGACCTATAGAGCTTAAGCACGTTTTTAAATGTCCCCTCATTCAAGATGGAGACAATAAGGTCCATTCTTCCCCTCTTTCGAGAAGGGCAGTTCATGACCACGGTAGATCTAAAGGATTCTCTCTTCACGTACCAATCCTCAAGGACCTCTTCCAGTTCCTAGGGTTTGCATTCCTGGCCCAGCACTTCCAGTTTATTGCCTTCCATTTGGGCTAGCTACGGGTCCAAGAAATATTTCAAAGAGTGGACCATTCGGAATCTCTCCTCTGTCTTTTTCGATCCCATGGATGGAAGATAATCTAGAGAGAGTTATCTTGTATCAAGTACCAGGGTACAATTCACAGGTACTATAATAGTATCCATAGATATGAGAATATTCTAACAGACCAGAGATGTTGCAAGCTAGCTTCAACATGTCTTGCCCTCCAGATCTCCTTAAGGCCATCTGTGGCTCGGTGTATGGATGTGATTGGTCTCATGGTGTCCAGCATGGACATCATTTTCCTTTGGTTTCACCTCAGACTGTTGCAACTGTTCATGCTCAAGTTGTGGAACGGCAATCTTTCGAATCTGTCTTAACAGATTTCTCTGGATTTTGACTGCGGTTGCAAGTCTGTCAAGATGGGGGGCTGTTTGGGGTGCCAGGAAGGCACAGGCCTATGGTCTCAGGGGGTAAAGCTCCCTCCTGATCTCATTTTGGATCGTCGGGCAATATACAATGCTCTAAAGGCTTGGCCTCTGCTGGGTTCGTCCCAGTTAATCAGATTCCAATTAGACAATATATCCTCGGTGGCTTACATCAACCATCAGGGGGGAACGAGAAGCTCCCTAGTTATGAGGGAGGTATCTCGAATTCTGGTGTGGGGTAGACCCACATTTGTTTGCGGTCAGCGATCCACATTCTGGGTGTGGACAACTGGGAAGCGGATTTCCTCAGCAGACAATCCTTTCATCCGGGGAAATGGTCTCTCCATCCCAAGTGTTTGCGGAGATTTGCAAGAGGAAGATCTTATGACATCTCAATACCAAGCTACCCAGATATGGGTTGAGGTACAGGGATCCTAAGGTGGAGTTAACAGATGCATTAGCGGTGCCTTGGAGGTTCAATCTAATTTATCCTTTCTGGTCATTACTACTACTTCTTAGTGTAGTGGTTCGAGTCAAGTAAGCATCAGTGATACTGATTGCTTCGTCTTGCCCGCGAAGGATATGGTTCACGGATCTAGTGGGATGTCGTCATCTCCTCTGTGGAAGTTACCTTGTCGCAGGGATCTGCTGACCAAGGTCTCTTTGGTCATTAATGTCTAGCTTCTCTGAGGCTGACTGCGTGGAGATTGAACGCTTAGTCTTAGCCAAGAGAGGGTTTTCTGAGAGAGTTATATTTACTCTCATTCAAGCTTGTAAGCTGGTTGCTTGTTGCATCTATCATAAGGTGTGGAGGACCTACTTATTCTGTTCTCCAGGATGAACTGGAGAAGGGCTTTTCTGCAAGTCCCCTGTAGGGATAGTTTTCAGCCCTGTCTGTGTTGCTGTACTAGAGGTTTGCTGAGCTTCCAAATGTGCAGCCATTTGTTAAGACTCTGCTGGAATCAGACCTGTGTTTTGATCTAAGGCTCCTCTTTGGAGTTTAAATCTTGTTCTTAAAGTTTTGCAACAGGCTCCGTTGGAGCCTATGCATGATGTAGACATTAATTGTGGTCTTGGAAGGTTCCTTTTCTTCTGGCTATTGCTTATGCACGCAGGGTATCTGTGATTGCTGCCCTGCAATGCGTCCCTCCTTATCTGACTTTTCATGCCAATAAGGCTGTTCTATGAACCAAGTTAGGTTTTCTTCCTAAGGTTGTGTCAATTCGCAACATCAATCAAGAGATTGCGGATTCCTTCTTATGTCCTAATCCTTTTTCGTTGATGGAATGTTTACAACGTATTCCTGGATGTGGTTTGTGCCTTGAAGTTCTATCTTCGGGTCACGAAGGAATTTAGACAAACCTCTTTCTCTGTTTGTTCTCCCTTCTGGGAAGCGTAGGGGTCAGAGGGCCTCTTCGACTTCCTTATCTTTTTGATTGAGGAGTGTCATCCGTTTAGCATAGAGACGGCGGGACATAAGCCTCCTCTGAAGATTACGGCTCATTCTACGAGAGCAGTGGTTTCCTCTTGGGCCTTCAAAGATGAGGTCTCTATGGATCAGATTTGTAAGCCGGCTACCTGGTTCTCCTTACATACTTTTTCCAAATTTTACTAGTTTGATGTTTTTGCATCTACTGAAGCAGCCTTCAGGAGAAAGGTTTTGCAGGCTGTGGTGCCCTCAGATTAGGGCCCGTCTCTCTCTTTTTTCCCTCCCGTTAGCATTCCATGTACTCTAGAGCTTGGGTATATGTTTCCCACAAGTAAGGAATGCAGCTGTTGCCTGTTCCCATATTAAGATGGAAAACATAAATTATGCTTACCTGATAATTTCATTTCCATCTGTATGGGTAGAGTCCACAGCTCCCGTCCGTGTTCTCCGATGGGCGGCCCTAAATTAAATTTTTTTCTTCTGGCACCTTTTTCATGCTGATATTTCTCCTACTGTTCCTTGTTCCCTCGCCAGAATTACTGGGGTTATGATGAAGTGGATGAGGTATTTAAGCCTTTGGCTGGGGTGTCTTTGCCTCCTCCTGGTAGCCAGGTTCAGTATTTTCCACAAGTAAGGAATGCAGCTGTGGACTCTTCCCATACAGATGGAAATTAAGTTATCAGGTAAGCATAATTTATGTTTTTGATTTGAGAGTCTCTTTAAGTAATAAAACATTAAGTAACAATATCATGCTATTGCTTTTTCTGTTTGGTGATAAAATATTTTCTAATAGTTTTGGTTGCCAGATACATTTGGGTACTCAGCTCAGTTTCCTCAGCTGATGAGCGGTTGTGGGATTCATCGCTTCCTAACACAAAAACTCAGCTGGAGCTTAGTCAACGCTTTTCCGGTTAGTAACTGAACTATTGTCCTTGCTAGAATCAACAGCACGTAATACTGACACTTTGTATTCAAATATTCTTCTTCCTTAATTTTCAAACTGCTTTATTCTCATTTTACTATTTTTTTTCCTTAAACATTGTACTTATTATTTTCTGTAATATTCTCTAGGTACATGTAGCTAAATATAACCTACGTTACTCTGACATTAGGCACTTTCCACTGAGCTATGCCTTAACCTAGTCATATTTGAAGCAATTGTGGGCAACAGGAGACATTTCATCTTTACCCGCTGCTAACGTCCTGTGCTTTGGAGCAGGGATAAAGTTATTATACCCTACTAAGGTATTAAAGGCACATTCTTCTGTAAAAATAAAATGCTATATTTCGTGAAAGCATTTTATTTTTATACAAATATCCTTCTTTTACTATGTTAGTCATAGTTGCACTCCTGTAACACCCCATTCTGCTTCAGAAGATGATACAGCCAGTAATTGGTGCGTACACATGTATGCCTGTTTCTGACTGGCTCACCACCTGTATCCTTATCTGCAATTTTGATTTTTGACTATATGTATAACTCATTTCAAGGGGTTAATCACACCGTACAAAAAAGGAATGTCTTTAAAAATAAAATGCTATATCAAAAAAAGTATTTTATTTGTAGCCTAGAATGTCCCGTTAAAAAAAAAAAAAAAAAAACTGGTTGATGACCTATAACCTCCATGTGGGGCACTTTTGATTCATTATAGGTTGTCTGTTTCTTCAGTAAAGTATAACATCATTACTGCTTAGCAAATAGTAGCTGTTTATAAGTAAAATATTTATAGCATTAACATGCTTTCCTTATTTATAGCACCACACTTTTTACTGGAAAGGAATTGATGGATCAAAGGTCCTGACTCATTTTCCTCCAGGAGATTCATATGGAATGAAAGGAAAAGTGGAAGAGGTACCACTTCATAATATTGCATTTTATTTATTGGAGATCACAGGCACAGTCATGTTTGTTTGTTTGTTTGTTTGTTTGTTTATTTAAGCAATTCTCTTGTCGTTTTTTTTTTTTTTTTAGAATATATTCATGTAGTTTAAGTATTTTGAATTCTGTTATATAAACTATGTCATTTTTTTGGTGGTCTGTTATCTTCTAGATTAGATACAAAAATCCTTTTGATCTGTCACAATATTTTTTTGGAATCTGTTGGCACTCTACAAATAACCAATAATAATACATCCTGTGACCCATGGATGTGGGACCTTGTACACTTTTATGGTTAATAAATCACAATTCAGGCTCTTATTTCCTTGACGTGTTTTTAAGGTAAACTATTGTCTGTCAAACTAACAGCAAGTTTCGATCAGATGATGATTTTGTTAAATCTATTACGTTTATTACATAGAATTAAAGTAACTAAATTAAATGTTGAAGTTACTTCCTATCTGATAGTGAAAGGTAAGGTGAGTTGAGTGATTATGTGGGATGGGTGTTAACCTATAGAAGTACTTATATCTACATCTGGAGCCTGAGAGCATTAGAGCAGGGTTCTTCAAACTTTTATTTTCCCAAGACCCAGTACAATAATACCACATACCTTTTCACTAAGAACACCTGGCTGCATTGCATCTAAACAAGCGTTTTATTTCACATTGATTATCTTTTAATTGTTGTTGAGAGTTATTAATATGTGTGGTCGGAGTAGCTAACTTGTATCCATTTGCAGTGTCTTTACTGTTGGTTCCTCAAGACTATATAGAAAAGAAATTTATTAAAAACTTGATCATTCTCTGCGTAGGCCGCACTATTCTCTCTATTTCCTATGTCCAACATTTTCCTTCTTCATTTTTTTTCCTCTGATTAAGTGCTAGTCTTTCTGTTATTTCTTAATCCTGATTTTCTTTCTATCATTTAGATATCTGTTAGTAGTGTCAGCTAACATATTTTAGTAATTTAGAAGTAAAGTATAAACATGGTTTCTGTAATACAATCTGATAGGAGTGTTAATTGGCATGGTGATGTAGTGTTTCTAATGGTTTTATACAACTGAAACAGATTAGAAACAATTCTATTTCTGAGCTGCAGGGGTCTATCATTACATTATTTATTTCAGATTTTATCAAAACAAACAGCTTTAATGCAACCTTTTTGCAAACCTAAATCATTTTGAAAAGTATTTAACTTGTTCTAATAGTACTCTTATTTGAGCGTGATTTTATTTTTTATGGTCACCTATTTTTTGAGCTACACTGAGACGCACATATTTGAACACTGAAATCACACCTATTCTTTCCAATGTGCTAAACTAATTGTTGATCCTGGGCTTCACAATGTGCTTTAAATTGCATAAATAAACTTAAAACTCAGTAGCATTACGTTTTTAATGAGTTTTGAGGGCAATGTATTTTGTTCTTTTACAGGTACTGAAGACTGTAAAAAACAACAGGGATAAGGGTCGTGTAAATAACAGTATTGTTCTCTATGGGTTTGGGGATGGAGGAGGTGGTCCAACAGAGAATATGCTGGAACGATTTAGAAGAATGAAAGATACAGATGGTCTACCCAGGTGAGTCAGTAGCTTTTAAATGCTTACTCATGCCATCATGTCTAATATAGTCAAGATTACACTGTCATTATTATTTTTTACTCATGCTTACAGTGATTACAGTTGGTTTTAATGGAATAAGTGTGAGATCTCAATAATTATAATAAAGCTAATGCTAAGATTTATATTTGATTGGTAAATGGGCTATTAATAAGTAATTGTAACTTCTTTTAGAAAATCCAATGCAGTTTTGTTTTGTTTTTAAGTGCAAAATATCTATTTGAATGTTCTGAATTCCTCATCTATATTGTACTGTATAAAGACCCATTTGCTGAGACTTAAATGATGTATTATTTCTATATTTTAAGGATATATTATTGCTGCAACCTAGCAATAGAGTAACATACAATAATGATTATTTTGCTTACATGACATTTTGTTTTAAATGCTTTGTTGAAGAGTCCATCTGTCCTCTCCAGACCAGTTTTTCTCCGCTGTGGAAAAAGATGCCTCTCAGCTCTGCACCTGGGCAGGAGAGTTGTTTCTTGAGCTACACAATGGAACGTATACAACACAAGCACAGGTAATTTAGCAAGTGTGTTAACTGCCTTTAGTTGTTATGTTTTATGGGCTAAGAAGCAGAACTTGTTATGATTGGAACCATGAAGTAAAGATTTTTGTCCCTTTTCCCTAGTTCTTGTTTTGGCTAGTTTGATGTCTTTCTTTTTCTAGAAAAGTTTTTTAACAGGACAAAACACAGGGAAGGTTTTGTATAAATGGGAGATTCACTATATTCAGCCACTATGTTGCAGGCTGGAAATCACCAGTTACAATGTTGGGGCCAGATTATTACAATGGTGAACCACAAAGCTAAATATAAAGGCGTACTGGTGGGAACCTTGTCTTCTACACAATAATCCTATATTTTGTTTTTAAATTCCCTTCTTATTTTATCCATTTCCTTGATTTGCGTAGAGCACTGGGAATGTGAAACAGACAGTGTCTTGCAAATTCAGGGCAGTTGGCACAAAGAAAAAAATAATTATATACTTTCAAAAATTGTACGAGTGGTATATTTTCTATTAGCTGAGGCATGATTAGTAGGCAAAGTACTTTAATTAGTAATTAATGTGATGTGAAAATTATATGTGTTTTGTATTATTGTATTTTAAGAGGTCTGTGAGGGCTTGTTTGTTGAACTTCTACAATGAGTTACAAAAGAACACAATTTAATTGTGTCCAACTTATGCTCCTCTTGGTGGAGGAAGTAACCTCTTCAGAACTTTTGGTGTGATAAGGTTTTTCTTTCTCCATTCAGAGACACAGCGGTGGATCATGTTATTATAAAGTACAGTGTATTATGTTAAAACATAAAAAAATGACTACAAATTAAATTACATTTGATTCTAGATTACTTTTTATTTTTTCATTTTGTAAACAATAATGTAATTGGAGTGGGGGAGCAACAAAAGAGAGAATAGTTTGACTGTAAGACAGCATTGTTATCCATTATATAAAAAAACAGGTATAATAATCAGCAAACCATCAATCTAGGAATAAGACTACTGCACACCATGTAATTGTTCTAATTTTTACTTTTTAGATAAAAAAAGGCAACAGACATTGTGAACAGCTCCTACGTGATGTGGAAATCGTGAGCTCCTTTGCTATGACACAGGATCAGAGTTTTCATTATCCTTCTTCCAGACTTCAGCATCTTTGGAGGTAATATGAAGTATTGTTTTGTGACGAGGGAAAGCTGTAGGTTCAGTAAAAAGGAAAAGTGTCTAAGTCAGAAGTGCCTTTAATGGTTTCAAAGGGTGGGGTGAGTAGTTTATATACCTAACAAATATGATCTCTTTAAAATAAACTTTAAGTTCAGTACAGACTTACATGTCTCATTAAACTCTGATACATCAGCACACAGTCACTTGTATGGATCTTTATGAGGATTCCCTGCTAGACCTTTGTTATTCTGATATTTTTCTGACAATTTACTAGAATATCTTTTTGTTTTTGTACCTTCAGGTTGTTACTGCTGAACCAATTTCATGATGTCTTACCAGGAAGCTGCATACGGGAGGTGGTTGAAGATGCACTGAGATACTATGATGGTGAGTCTCAGTCAGGTTATGTATTTATGCTTGGTATTGTCATAGTACACATAGAGCCTCTCTCTATATCATATTTGTTAAGTTTGTTGTTTAGGTGTTTTCCCATCCAAACTTTAAGGTAACATTGTTTTTTTTAAATAAACCTCCATGCACTCAGTTACTACCAACGTAATTCTTCCACATTCTCTTTCCTGTGATGTTTAAATTGTTCCTTCTCCCATCTTACTAGGGGAGATATTCCTCCAATCTTGCTCCTTTTTAAGGTGCAGTCCATTCTAAAATCTCAAATGTCCCCTTTCCACATCACAATCTCTGAAGTTCTTAGCTGTTTGCTAGCACAAAATGTATCAGTTTGCTATGCACCTCTAGTGTTTAACAATTATTTTGTACACATTTTAGCTGTAAATTAAAAGCCTTAAGGTTCTTCTACTTTACACTAAGTACTTTTTTTTTTTTTTTTTAAATGTCTTTTATAAATAAGCCTTGGAGATCCTTGCCTTAAAGGGACACTCAAGTCAAAATTAAATTTTCATGATTCAGATAGAGCATGCAATTTTAAATAACTTTCCAATTTACTTCCGGTAACAAAATGTGCCCAGTCTTTTTATATTTACACTTTTTGAGTCATCGGCTCCTACTGAGCATGTGCAAGAATTCACAGAATATACATACAGGCATTTGTGATTGGCTGATGTCTGTCACATGATACAGGGGGAGTGGAAATAGGCATAACAACATTTGTCAGAAAAAAATTGTATTCATAGAGCAGATTATTTTATGTCAAATCCCCTTGGTTATGACATACAAGAAAATAAATGTATCTCTCCCTCATCTTAATTGGCTTTATGGCTATATAGTTGTATCAGTGGAGTGACTGAGCTTTTGCAGTTTATCTTTGTGTGCTAGAGTCTCAGTGTAGTCCTTTTGCTCAAGTAGGATGCATGCCTAGTCCCCATATGCAACGTGTCTTAGGTGTCTACCCATATATATTTATTATTACAAGTCCTAAAGCCCGTGTACATGGGCCATTTTTCTTTTACAAGATACGATGAGTCCACGGATTTCATCCTTGTGGGATATCGCCTCCTGGTCAGCAGGAGGAGGCAAAGAGCACCACTGCAGAGCTGTATATATAGCTCCTCCCTTCCCTCCCAGTCCAGTCATTCTCTTTGCCTGTGTTAGTGATAGAAAGAGGCAAAGTAAGGTGTTAGTTTAGATTCTTCAATAAAGAGTTTATTGTTTTTAAAATGGTATCAGTGAGTGCTATTTTATTCAGGGTGTAGCTGTATTCCTTGTCAGCCTCTAGAGTAGAGCTACAGGTGGCTTTAAAGCAATGGGAACTGGGGAGATTTTCACTCTCTCTGCGCCTCCCATACAATGTGCTGCCCTGCTGATGATGGTCTTAGCAGATATTATCTAAGACCCAACAAATCTACAGGAGGAGATGAAAAGGACCTCTTCATCGTGTGGGACAGATCATGCTGTTACTCAGCATTGAGGTATGTGCAGTGGTTTTATTCTGGGACACTAAGGGCTAGATTTATCAAAGCCATTCTCCTTTAATTCCGTCTAAAATAGCTCATACAAACTGATCGTCATATTCATCAAAGCATTCTGCGCCTATAATTGCGCAAATCTGAAAGAAACTTCTTCGCACTCAGCGTGCATTCGCATAGGCGCGCTCCCGAGTGCTACAATTTACATTAGTAATAGGCGTAATTTAACAGCACAACCTACAAATACGCCCAGTTTCTTATTTATCATTGCTTTGCGCCGATAGGGAACTGCAATTTCGGCTTCAATTGCGTGTTGTTTATTTCGCCATGCAGACTGAGGCGAACACCATTATAATACATGCTTTTACATCTTGTGATGCAGTACTTTCTTCTTTTAACTAATTTTTCAAAGGCTCAGCGCCAAGAAGAGACTGTTATTTCCAGAAATTTGCGCTTCTACTGGCGCATATGGGTACCAACAGTTATATATATAGATCGATATTTTAATATATTTATATTTTTGCGATCTTAAATTATAAACATATATAAAAAACAGCACAGAAACATTATATAATATAAATATAAGCTAAATATTAACTTAAAAACACTCTTTTAATAATCAAAACATGGCGACGGAAATATTTACAGGGATGTACTGTGATAAATAGGGAGTAAATAGGGAGTAAATGCCGGGAGTAAATGCCGTTTCCGACAGGCGAAATTTATCATTATTAAGCTCCAGCTCGCCTGCACAAAGTTACCTCTATTTTTATGATAAATTCAGGCGCACATGTGCGCTTCTCCGGAGGCGAGCTGGGGCGAAGTTACAGGCGAAGCACATACAGAGTTTGCCTAGCCTTTGTTCTGAGGTACTTAGGGCTAGATTTATCAGACTGTCCTTTGAATTTTATTTACAGGAGGGTAATCAACTTGCTAGAATCCCTTTATAATATCTTTTATTAGACATCCAACAATGAACAACAATAATAGTTGGGCAAACTTAATATTTCAGCCTACCACACAGGGTAGGTTATGAATCAACAAAACATTATAATACATCATGTTTTCCTTTTTCTTGCACCTTTACCCACCCTCTTCCTTTCTTAATGGTCATATAACAAAATATATGTGTGTGCAACAAACTAAAATTAACCTTAGATATAGGAAGAGAGAAAAAAAAAAAAAGTCTATCCTAAGTCAAAATTAAAGTCATATAACCCTCCTATCATAACCTTACTTAAGGAATACAGCTATAGCCTTGAATTTATCATAACATAAAAATCTACATAAGTAGGTTGCTAATATAGGTCATTTCGTTCATGCCTAGATAGCCTACATTAGTTGGAATGATTTTCTGATAGGTTAATCAAACAATAGAGATGGTTGATAGAAAAATAGTAGAAAAAAAAGAGAGATAAAAAGAAAAAGAAGAAACGAGAGAAAAAAAACAACAACAAAAAACAGACCGCTCTACCTCTCTCTCATCCTCTCTCTCATCCCCCCCTGCCACCGACATTTGGTCCACATTTATATACTAATTACCATTTGAGGAATTAATCTCCAAAGATGGTCTTGTAAATTTCCGTGGAACGCAGAGGTGCCAGAACTAGCTTCTGGGTAGAAAGTGGGTATAAATGAATTATAGGTTGCCAGTTTTCCATAAATAATTCAGCCCTATCTTTAAACTGGTAAATAGTATTATGTGATTCAAACACAAGCTGTTGGAGCAACAAATTACGAAAAATGGAGAATCTGGGTGAACATGTATCTTTCCATTTTTTCAAGATTAAGATTCTGGTTACTAAGATTATTGTATTCAGTATTCCAATATTTTTTGGCTTAACCTCTACTAGATTTGGATGTAACAAAAAAATTATATGATAGGCTTGGATTTTAAAATTATCGTGAAACTGACAATTATACCAGTAATTAATTTTGCGCCACAGTTGGTTTATTTTTGGACAATAGAAAAACATATGTGTAGTGTCTGCATTAAGTAAATGACATTTTGGACAGTGTTGTTGTGTAGAGGAAGAAAATTTAGACATTTTTAGAGGCGTTAAATAAACATTATGCATTAATTTAGTCTGTGATTCTTTCCACGTAATAGATACATTGAGTTTCTCCACTGCCGAAAAACTATAAAGAATATTAACTACTTCAAATTGCGGGAAATATTGACGCCAAAAGTAGACCTGCTTTTGCAAGAAAATTTGGCCCTGTTTTGCGAGCATAATATTATATAGCAGCAAAATCGTAAATTTGCCCGCAGCAGCTTTTTTAATGCAGTCATTAATCTCGGACCAGCAAAATTCCAACTGCCTGCCCGAATCTAGAGAATTAATATAATGCCGTGTTTGAAAATAAGCAAATAGACTATGTCTTGGTAGTTCAAATGAATGAGCTAGATCACAATAAGGCAGCATCTGTCCTGAAATAGAGATGAGTTGGTTCATATATTTAAGGCCTGTTTGTGCCCAAGTATAATATATATGTTCATGGATCCCTGGAATAAACTCTGGGTTGCCTTGTATTGGTAGAAATGGAGAGAATCTAAAATCTAAGTTACACAGACTACAAATTTTTTGCCATGCTATAATAACGTTTTTAAAAGAAATAAGATTACTAATATTTGACGGAAGTTTCTTTGTAGGACAATGTAAGATACCTTTAAGGGAAAAAGGGGTTATAAGCAGACTCTCCATTTCCACAGAAGATACTTTATTAGAGCCAATCAGCCAACCGATCGCTATTTTAGCTAGAGTGGTTAGATTATAAAGTTTTATATCTGGCAACGCCAGTCCACCACTACTTTTTTCTTGACAAAGTTTTGCAATGGCAATACGGGCCTTTTGTCCTTTCCACAGAAATTGTGAGCACACTGCGTAAAACTTTCTGATATCCTGATTAGAGATGAATAAAGGCAGATTTTGTATGAGGTATAATATCCTCGGAAAGATAATAGTTTTGACTAGGTTAACACGAGCCGATAGAGAAAGAGGGAATGAAGACCAATTCTTAAGATCTGTTAAGGCTTTTTCAAAGACAGGTTTAAAATTTAGATTATACCACATCTTAGGATTTCTGTGTAATGTAATGCCCAAATATTTGATGTTATCTGTATTTTTAAATGGATGATCAGTACAACTTCCCCTATGTTTTAATATCCATAAGAGTTCACTTTTTTGTAGATTTATTTTATAGCCTGCAAAAGAGCTAAAGGTAGATAGTATCTGAAGGATTTTTGGAATGGACTTAGTTGAGTCCTCAAGGAAAATTAACAGATCATCAGCATATAGTGAAATTTTAAACTCCATGTTACCCATTCTGATCCCCATTAGTTCTGAGCGAAGCCATATAGCTAATGGTTCTATTGCAATATTGAACAATAAGGGTGACAAAGGGCAACCTTGGCGCGTACCTCGCCCAAGGACGATTTTATCAGAGAGGTTGCCATTTATCAGAAGTGCTGAATAAAGATTTTTATAGATCTTGGCTATAAAGTCTAGGCAATGGCCTTTAATACCAAAGCATTCTAAGGAATGTAGTAGATGATTCCATGATATAGAATCAAATGCCTTCTCGGCGTCTATAGATAATATGGCTATATCCTTATTCAGTTTCTCTTTTTTTGAGGTCAAATTTTGATTCCAAAAATAGTCTAACAGTATTTCGGCTTTCCTGAGGTTAGAGGTTACAGTGCGGTCAATCATGAATCCTGTTTGATCTATGTGGATTATTTTGCCCAAGAAATTCTTCATTCTGTTAGCAATAATGGAAAGAAGGATTTTGTAATCAGAATTTAGAACGGATATTGGTCTATATGAGGCTGTTTGTTCGGGGTCTTTACCCTTTTTAAGAATAAGTGTTATATTGGCTGCAGAAAAGAGGTTTGATATAGGGGAAGAAGATGAATAATAATTGTTAAACAAGCAGACTAATAAATTACTTATTTCTTCCATAAGAATTTTGTACAGTTCCATCGGAATCCCGTCTGGCCCCGCAGCTTTATTCAATTTAGCGTTCTTAATTGATGACAGAATTTCTTCCTTAGAGATTGGTATATTCAGGGATTCTAAGTCTGAGAGGGAAATTTGCGGTGTCATAATTTTAGACCAGAAACGTTCTTTATTATGGATATCTATCGAATGTGCATTGTATAAATCTTGAAAATATTCAAAGAAGACCTTTCTTATATTATCATTATCTGAGTATCTTTGTTGTTTGGCCTTAATAGCCGTTATGTGATTCCTGCTTTTACTATTTTTGGTAATTTTAGCCAAATATTTGGCAGAACTACCATAATGCCCTCTGAAACGGTTATCCAACTTAGTCTCTTCTTCAAGGCAGCGCTGCTTAATGTATATATCTCTTTTAATTCTACATTGGGAGTAGTATAACCAGTTGCCCTTAGAGGGATACAATTTATATTGTTTGAAAGCATTTTTAACTTGATTGGATAGTTGTCTTTCACTTATTAAAGATTTCTTTTTAATATGACAAAGATATGACTTAATCTGACCTCTAAGGACAGCTTTAAAAGTTTCCCAAAATATTTCACTTTTATTAAAGTATGCAATATTATTATAGCAAAAGTTCCTCCATTGTGTTTTTAACCAATTAATGAATTTGCTGTTGTTACTTAAATGGCGAGGAAAAAAGAAACTAGTATTATAAAAATTCTCCCTGGGGGCTAAGTGAATAGCTAGTGAAATTATCGCATGGTCCGAGATAATGATATCATGAATTTTGGGACATACCGAAAGTTGAAGAAGCTGTTCTGAAATGAGAATATAATCAATTCTTGAAAATGTACAATGGGTTTTGGACTCGCAGGTAAATTCTACCGAGTCAGGAAATTTAGTCCTCCAAATGTCATTAAGTTTAAGTACAGAGCAGAATTTATTGAAGTATTTACTAGATTTCATGTCTTGACGTTTACTCTGGGGCATTCTATCAATATTTGGAGCAAGTGTCATATTGAAATCACCACTAACTATCAATCTGTCACTACAGTAACGGTATAATTTGTTTTGAATTGTGTCCCAGAATCCACGAGAAAATTGATTTGGGCCATAAACATTACATAGAGTGAATAGAAGGCCTCTTATTGAAATTTGCATAATAATAAATCTATTATCGATATCATACTCAGTACTAATAATTTTAAAATCTAATTTTTTATTAAATAAAATAGCCACTCCACATTTCCGGCTCACACAAGGGGTAGCAAAAACCTGTCCAACCCAACGAGATCTTAATTTGGGAATTTCAACCTCTTTAAGATATGTTTCTTGCAGGAAAACAATATCGGGGGAGTATTTACCTAATATAGATATAATTTGTTTCCGTTTGATAGGGGATGTTATCCCCCTGATGTTCCATGAAAATTTTTTAAGTAGTGCAGTCATAGTATGTTACATACATGACCAAATAAGAATATAAAGCCGATGCATAGAGAGGCAAGAGCGAGAGGAAGGGGGGGAGTGAGAGGGAGAGAAAAAAAAAAAAGAAGTGAGATATATTTAACTTAAAAAACCTGGGTAGAACAAGGTCTAGCCAGGAACACCGTGTAGTCGAATAAGAGAAAAAAGAGAAAAGCATAGACACTACTCAGAAATAGGGATGTTGTTATTTTTTATAGTTTATCTTGGGTGAGGAAATCTCTAGCTTCTTTACTATTATTCAGTGTGTTAGTTCTACCATTATTCTCCACAATAATTTTTGCTGGGTATACCATCCTTACTTTATATCCTTTGTCTATCAACTGGGGAAAAAAGGGGGACATCTCCTTTCTTTTTATCTGTGTTTCATTGGAAAAGTCTTGGAAGAGAAGGATTTTACGGTTGTCTATCATGAGAGGTAAATTCCTGCGGTAATATTTAAAATATTCTAATTTATCCTGAAAATTAAGGACTTTAAATATGAGCATCCTATCAACTTGCTAGAATCCTAACATACAGCATGTGTGTATTTCCCTTATTACTCTGGGTCAGCCATTTTTCTGGGGGTTTGTTATAGCTGCAATCATCTTATTTTGCCCAAGAAATTCTTCATTCTGTTAGCAATAATGGAAAGAAGGATTTTGTAATCAGAATTTAGAACGGATATTGGTCTATATGAGGCTGTTTGTTCGGGGTCTTTACCCTTTTTAAGAATAAGTGTTATATTGGCTGCAGAAAAGAGGTTTGATATAGGGGAAGAAGATGAATAATAATTGTTAAACAAGCAGACTAATAAATTACTTATTTCTTCCATAAGAATTTTGTACAGTTCCATCGGAATCCCGTCTGGCCCCGCAGCTTTATTCAATTTAGCGTTCTTAATTGATGACAGAATTTCTTCCTTAGAGATTGGTATATTCAGGGATTCTAAGTCTGAGAGGGAAATTTGCGGTGTCATAATTTTAGACCAGAAACGTTCTTTATTATGGATATCTATCGAATGTGCATTGTATAAATCTTGAAAATATTCAAAGAAGACCTTTCTTATATTATCATTATCTGAGTATCTTTGTTGTTTGGCCTTAATAGCCGTTATGTGATTCCTGCTTTTACTATTTTTGGTAATTTTAGCCAAATATTTGGCAGAACTACCATAATGCCCTCTGAAACGGTTATCCAACTTAGTCTCTTCTTCAAGGCAGCGCTGCTTAATGTATATATCTCTTTTAATTCTACATTGGGAGTAGTATAACCAGTTGCCCTTAGAGGGATACAATTTATATTGTTTGAAAGCATTTTTAACTTGATTGGATAGTTGTCTTTCACTTATTAAAGATTTCTTTTTAATATGACAAAGATATGACTTAATCTGACCTCTAAGGACAGCTTTAAAAGTTTCCCAAAATATTTCACTTTTATTAAAGTATGCAATATTATTATAGCAAAAGTTCCTCCATTGTGTTTTTAACCAATTAATGAATTTGCTGTTGTTACTTAAATGGCGAGGAAAAAAGAAACTAGTATTATAAAAATTCTCCCTGGGGGCTAAGTGAATAGCTAGTGAAATTATCGCATGGTCCGAGATAATGATATCATGAATTTTGGGACATACCGAAAGTTGAAGAAGCTGTTCTGAAATGAGAATATAATCAATTCTTGAAAATGTACAATGGGTTTTGGACTCGCAGGTAAATTCTACCGAGTCAGGAAATTTAGTCCTCCAAATGTCATTAAGTTTAAGTACAGAGCAGAATTTATTGAAGTATTTACTAGATTTCATGTCTTGACGTTTACTCTGGGGCATTCTATCAATATTTGGAGCAAGTGTCATATTGAAATCACCACTAACTATCAATCTGTCACTACAGTAACGGTATAATTTGTTTTGAATTGTGTCCCAGAATCCACGAGAAAATTGATTTGGGCCATAAACATTACATAGAGTGAATAGAAGGCCTCTTATTGAAATTTGCATAATAATAAATCTATTATCGATATCATACTCAGTACTAATAATTTTAAAATCTAATTTTTTATTAAATAAAATAGCCACTCCACATTTCCGGCTCACACAAGGGGTAGCAAAAACCTGTCCAACCCAACGAGATCTTAATTTGGGAATTTCAACCTCTTTAAGATATGTTTCTTGCAGGAAAACAATATCGGGGGAGTATTTACCTAATATAGATATAATTTGTTTCCGTTTGATAGGGGATGTTATCCCCCTGATGTTCCATGAAAATTTTTTAAGTAGTGCAGTCATAGTATGTTACATACATGACCAAATAAGAATATAAAGCCGATGCATAGAGAGGCAAGAGCGAGAGGAAGGGGGGGAGTGAGAGGGAGAGAAAAAAAAAAAAAAAAAAAGAAGTGAGATATATTTAACTTAAAAAACCTGGGTAGAACAAGGTCTAGCCAGGAACACCGTGTAGTCGAATAAGAGAAAAAAGAGAAAAGCATAGACACTACTCAGAAATAGGGATGTTGTTATTTTTTATAGTTTATCTTGGGTGAGGAAATCTCTAGCTTCTTTACTATTATTCAGTGTGTTAGTTCTACCATTATTCTCCACAATAATTTTTGCTGGGTATACCATCCTTACTTTATATCCTTTGTCTATCAACTGGGGAAAAAAGGGGGACATCTCCTTTCTTTTTATCTGTGTTTCATTGGAAAAGTCTTGGAAGAGAAGGATTTTACGGTTGTCTATCATGAGAGGTAAATTCCTGCGGTAATATTTAAAATATTCTAATTTATCCTGAAAATTAAGGACTTTAAATATGAGCATCCTATCAACTTGCTAGAATCCTAACATACAGCATGTGTGTATTCCCCTTATTACTCTGGGTCAGCCATTTTTCTGGGGGTTTGTTATAGCTGCAATCATCTAAACTGCAGGATTCATGGAACCTGGCTGGATGGAGTGTGGGCTTGATGCTATGGGCTGTTGCTTGGAGTTATATACTCCGGTGCATATTTGTTCAGTGTGCTTGGGGGTCCACATGTGTGTTTTTCACTGGCATTGAAAGTTTTTAGTGAAGTATGTCTTAGTTTTTTAGACAGTTTTGGTTTTTATTTAACTGGTTTTTGCGAGTTAGTGTGCCGCCCACGTGGGGCGGGGCTTATCGTTCACCGCGCTTAGCCGCGCAGTTGTTATTCGGCGATCAGGAAGTGATTTGATCGGCTGTATGTCTCGTGGCTCCCCTAAGATCGCATGCTGTAACTTACACAGGCGTTTTCAGGCACGCCGCTTACGAAGCAGATAGTCGTTGTCGTGGGGGCAGGTAGGCGCCGCAGCAGAGCTGTGGTGTGGTGCAAGTGCTGGATATCTGTTAGTTTAAAGGCTAATGTACTAAGCATTGCTCCAGTTCAGATAAACTTATTTTTAGTTAAGACGCAGTTTCTTTTCTGTTTTCAACTCTCGAGTGTGGTGCAGTAAAATTTGAAGCAAGTTATTTTTAAAGGCACAGTACACTCGTTTTCAAAAGATTGTGCTATCAGTCTTATTAAGCTGTTTGCACTTTATGTATGTCTTGACTGCATTATTTAATTATCTGTGTCACGACCTATATTGCATTTACTTGTTTGTTGTCATGGAAGATCTTCAAAGCAGTACATGTTCTATGTGTTTGAATGCTAATGTGGAACCCCCAGTTACTTTTTGTCCCTCATGCACTGAAAGGGCGTTACAGTTTAGAGAGCACATTTTCTTTAATAAAAGTATGTCTAAGGCGGATGTTTCTCAGGGGTCGGCTGATGAGACTCAGAGTATGCCGCAGCTTTCTCCCCAAGCGTGTCAGCCCTTAACGCCCGCTCAAGCGGCGTCAAATTCCTCTACAACTTCTGCTGCAATTACTTTACAGGATATTGCTGCGGTCATGTCATCCACCCTTTCTGAAGCGTTATCTGCCTTTCCGGTACTTCAAGGCAAGCGCAGTAGGAAGGATAACCTCATGGTCAATACAGCTTCTGATGCTTTAGTGGCGATCTCAGATGTACCCTCCCAGGGCTCTGAATTGGAGGGTATGGAGGTTCTATCTGAGGGAGAACTTTCTGATTCAGGAAGTGGCTTACCTCTGATGGATCCAGATACGGTTTCCTTCAGGTTTAAACTTGAACACCTCCGCCTGTTGTTGCGGGAGGTTTTGGTGACTCTGGACTCTGTGATTCAATTGTGGTTCCTCCAGAGAAATTGAGTAAGTTGGACAGATACTTAGAGGTCCCTTCTTATTCGGATGTATTTCCTGTTCCTAAGAGAACGTCAGAAATTATTGCTAAGGAATGGTAGAGGCAGGGTATTCCTTTTTCCCCTTCTCCAGTTTTCAAGAAGATGTACCCGATAGCTGATGCCATTAGGGACTCTTGGCAGACGGTCCCTAGGGTGGAGGGAGCTATTCCAACCTTGGCAAAGCGGACTACTATCCCTATCGAGGATAGTTGTGCTTTTAAGGACCCTATGAATAAGAATTTGGAGGGTTTGCTTAAAAAAATGTATGTTCTTCAGGGGTTGCTATTGCAGCCAGCGGCCTGCATTGTTACAGTTATGACTGCGGCTGCTTATTGGTTTGATGCTTTAGAAGAGTCTCTTAAAACCGAGACTCCTTTGGAAGAAATACAAGATAGAATTAAAGCCCTTAAGCTTGCTAATTCTTTTATTACAGATGCTTCCTTTAAAATTACAAAATTGGCGGCTAAGAGTTCCGGATTTTCCATCTTAGCACGCAGAGCTTTATGGTTAAAATCTTGGTCTGCGGATGTGTCATCTAAGTCTAAGCTTTTGGCTATTCCGTACAAGGGGAAGACCCTGATCGGACCTGACTTGAAAGAGATTATTTCTGAGATTACGGGGGGTAAGGGTCATCTCCTCCCTCAAGATAAGAAATCCAAACAGAGAGGGCGTCAAAGTAATTTACTTTCCTTTCAAAACAAGGGAATTCCCTCTTCCTCTTCCGCTAAAGGAAGGGAATTATTCTCAAACCAAGTCCACTTGGAGACCCAATCAGTCTTGGAACAAGGGTAAACAATCCAAGAAGCCTGCTGCTACTACCAAATCAGCATGAAGGGTCGGCCCCCTATCCCGGACCGGATCTAGTAGGGGGCAGACTTTCTCTCTTTGTCCAGGCTTGGATAAGAGATGTTCAGGATTCCTGGGCATTAGAAATAGTGTCTCAGGGATACAAGCTGGAATTCAGAAATTCTTCTCCCAGAGGAAGGTTTCTTCTTTCTCGATTGTCTATAGACCAGATAAAGAGAGAGGCATTCTTACGCTGTGTAAGAGACCTCTCCTCCATGGGAGTAATTTGTCCCGTTCCAATTCAGGGACAGGGGTTTTTTTCAAATCTGTTCGTAGTTCCCAAAAAAGAGGGAACTTTCAGACCTATCTTAGATCTCAAGAGTCTAAACAAGTTTCTCAGAGTTCCATCTTTCAAGATAGAAACTATTCGTACCATTCTTCCATTGATCCAGGAGGGTCAATTTATGACTACCGTGGATTTGAAGGATGCATATCTTCATGTTCCTATCCACAGAGATCATCACATGTTCCTGAGGTTTGCATTTCTGGACAACCATTTTCAGTTCGTGGCTCTTCCTTTCGGTCTCCCCACAGCACCAAGAATTTTCACAAAGGTTCTGGGGTCTCTGCTGGCGGTTCTAAGACCCCGGGGTATTGCAGTGGCGCCTTATCTAGACGATATTCTAATCCAGGCGTCATCTTATCAGCTAGCAAAGTCTCATACCGACCTTGTTCTCTCTTTCCTGAGGACTCACGGGTGGAAGATAAATCTGGGAAAGAGTTCGCTAATTCCACAAACAAGGGTACCCTTCTTGGGAACTCTAATCGACTCTCTATCCATGAAAATGTTTCCGACAGAGGTCAGGAGGTTAAAGATCATGAATACATTTCGAGCCCTTCAGTCCAATCCTCGGCCGTCAGTGGCTCAGTGTATAGAGGTAATTGGATTGATGGTGGCGGCAATGGACATCGTTCCGTTTGCTCGGTTTCACTGCAGGCCTCTGCAACTAAGCATGCTCAGGCAGTGGAATGGAGATTATGCAGACTTGTCTCCTCAAATTCATCTAGATCAGGAGACGAGGGACTCTCTTCTTTGGTGGTTGTCACTGGATCATCTATCCCAGGGGACATGCTTTCGCAGACCCTCGTGGGTGATAGTGACGACGGACGCCAGTCTACTAGGCTGGGGAGCAGTCTGGAACTCCCTGAGAGCTCAGGGTGTATGGACTCATGCAGAGTCTCTCCTTCCCATCAATATTCTAGAGTTGAGAGCTATTTTCAATGTGCTTCAGACTTGGCCTCAGTTGGCTTCAGCCCGATTCATCAGGTTTCAGTCGGACAACATAACGACGGTTGCTTACATCAATCATCAGGGAGGAACCAGGAGTTCCTTGGCGATGACAGAAGTATCCAAGATAATTCAGTGGGCGGAATCTCACTCTTGCCATCTGTCGGCAATCTACATCCCAGGGGTGGAAAACTGGGAAGCAGATTTTCAGAGCAGACAGACGTTTCATCCGGGAGAATGGAAACTTCATCCGGAAGTGTTCTCTGCCCTGATTCTGAGATGGGGCAGGCCGGAGTTGGATCTCATGGCATCTCGTCAGAATTCCAAGCTTCCAAGATACGGGTCCAGGTCCAGGGATCCTCAGGCCAAGCTGATAGATGCCTTAGCGGTGCCTTGGTCTTTCAGCCTAGCTTATGTATTCCCTCCTTTTTATCTCCTTCCCCGGGTGATTGCTCGAGTCAAGCAGGAGAAGGCATTGGTGATCCTCATCGCTCCTGAGTGGCCTCGCAGGACTTCAATGGAGGCTTCCATTGAAGAAAGACCTTCTCATTCAGGGACCCTGCCATCATCTGAATCTAGTTTCTCTGCAGCTAACTGCTTGGAGATTGAACCCTTGATTTTATCTAAGCAAGGGTTTTCTGATTTGGTCATAAATACCTTGATTCAGGCACAAAAGCCTGTTACTAGAAAGATTTACCATAAGATATGGCGTAAATATCTTTATTGGTGCGAATCCAAGGGCTACTCGTGGAGTAGGGTTAGGATTCCCAGGATCTTGTCTTTTCTCCAAGACGGATTGGAGAAAGGGTTGTCCGCTAGTTCCTTAAAAGGGACAGATTTCTGCTTTGTCTATTTTGTTACACAAGCGTCTGCAGATGTTCCAGATGTTCAATCCTTTTGTCAGGCTCTGACTAGAATCAGGACTGTGTTTAGACCAATTGCTCCTCCTTGGAGTTTGAATTTAGTTCTTACAGTTCTTCAAGGGGTTCCGTTTGAACCTATGCATTCCATAGATATTAAGTTATTATCTTGGAAGGTTTTATTTTTGGTTGCTATTTCTTCTGCTCGCAGAGTATCTGAGCTTTCGGCATTACAATGTGATTCTCCTTATCTTATTTTTCATTCAGATAAGGTGGTGTTACGTACTAAACCTGGTTTTCTTCCTAAGGTTGTTTCGGATAAAAATATTAATCAGGAAATTGTTGTTCCTTCCTTGTGTCCTAATCCTCCTAAGAAGGAGCGACTGTTACATAATTTGGACGTGATCAGTGCCCTGAAGTTTTACTTACAGGCAACTAAGGATTTTCGTCAATCGTCTTCCCTGTTTGTTGTGTTTTCTGTGAAACGTAGGGGTCAGAAAGCTACGGCTACCTCTCTTTCCTTTTGGCTGAAGAGTATCATCCGTTTTGCATATGAGACTGCTGGACAGCAGCCTCCTGAGCGTATTACGGCTCATTCCACTAGGGCTGTGGCTTCCTCATGGGCATTCAAAAATGATGCTTCTGTTGAACAGATTTGCAAAGCTGCAACTTGGTCGTCTCTTCACACTTTTTCCAAATTTTCCAAATTTGATACTTTTGCCTCGTCTGAGGCTGTTTTTGGGAGGAAAGTTCTTCAAGCAGTGGTGCCTTGCAGTTTAGGTTCCCTGTCTTGTCCCTCCCTTTTCATCCATGTACTGTAGCTTTGGTATTGTATCCCACAAGTAAGGATGAATTCCGTGGACTCATCGTATCTTTTAAAAGAAAAGGAAATTTATTCTTACCTGATAAATTTGTTTCTTTTACGATACGATGAGTCCACGGCCCACCCTGTTTTTCTAAGACAGGTCTTTAATTTTGTTAAACTTCAGTCACCTCTGCACCTTGGCTTTTCCTTTCTCTTCCTGACTTCGGTCGAATGACTGGAGTGGGAGGGAAGGGAGGAGCTATATATATACAGCTCTGCTGTGGTGCTCTTTGCCTCCTCTTGCTGACCAGGAGGCGATATCCCACAAGTAAGGATGAAATCCGTGGACTCATCGTATCGTAAAAGAAACAAATTTATCAGGTAAGAATACATTTCCTTTTTTGCAGTACAGTGGTCCCACCCCTTGCTCTCTCTTCCCCCTCTCTTTTGCTCTCTCCCCTCCTCTTTTGTGCTCTCTCTCTCTCCCCCTCTCTTTTGCTCTCTCTCTCCCCCTCTCTTTTGCTCTCTCTCTCCCCCTCTCTTTTGCTCTCTCTCTCTCCCCCCTCTCTTTTGCTCTCCCCCCCCTCTCTTTTGCTCTCCCCCCCCCCTCTTTTGCTCTCTCTCTCCCCTCTTTTACACTCTCTTCCCCCCTCTCTTTTGCGCTCTCTTCCCCCCTCTCTTTTGCGTTCTCTCCCCCCTTCTCCCCCCTTTTGCTCTCTCTCTCTCTCCACCCTCTCTTTTGCTCTCTCTCTCTCTCTCCCCCTCTCGTTTGCTCTCTTTCTCCCCTCCTCTATTGCGCTCTCTATCTCCTCCCTCTCTCTTGCTCTCTCTCTCTCTCCCCCTTTCTTGCTCTCTTTCCCCCCTCTCTTTTGCTCTCTCTCCCCCCTCTCTTTTGCTCTCTCTCCCCCCTCTCTTTTGCTCTCTCTCCCCCCTCTCTTTTGCTCTCTCTCCCCCCTCTTTTTTGCTCTCTCCCCCCCCTCTCTTTTGCTCTCTCCCCCCCCCCCTCTCTTTTGCTATCTCTCCCCCCCTCTCTTTTGCTCTCTCCCCCCCTCTTTTGCTCTCTCTCCCCCCCTCTCTTTTGCTCTCTCTCCCCCCCCCCTCTCTTTTGCTCTCTCTCCCCCCCCCCTCTCTTTTGCTCTCTCTCCCCCCCCTCTCTTTTGCTCTCTCCCCCCCCCCTCTCTTTTGCTCTCTCTTTCCCCTCTTTTGCTCGCTTTCTCTCCCCCCTCTCTTTTGCTCGCTTTCTCTCCCCCCTCTCTTTTGCGCTCTCTCACCCTCTTTTGCTTGCGCTCTCTTTTGCTCTCTCCCCCTCTCTTTTGCTCTCTCCTCCCTCTCTTTTGCTCTCTCCTCCCTCTCTTTTGCTCTCTCCTCCCTCTCTTTTGCTCTCTCCTCCCTCTCTTTTGCTCTCTCCTCCCTCTCTTTTGCTTTCTCCTCCCTCTCTTTTGCTCTCTCCTCCCTCTTTTGCTTTCTCCCCCCTCTTTTGCTCTCTCTCTCCCCCCTCTTTTGCTCTCTCTCTCCCCCCTCTTTTGCTCTCTCTCTCCCCTCTCTTTTGCTCTCTCTCTCCCCTCTCTTTTGCTCTCTCTCTCCCCTCTCTTTTGATCTCTCTCTCCCCTCTCTTTTGCTCTCCCTTCCACATCTCTTTTGCTCTCCTTCCTCCCTCTCTTTTGCTTTCTTTCACCCTCTCTTTTGCTCTCTATTTCCCCCCTCTTATGCGCTCTCTGCCTCAAGGCAGATGGCCGACCCCGCCCTCTTCACGCCCGGCTAGCCTCGCCCCCTTCACGGATCAGGTGCCAGGTCAGTTTGTTGAAGGCCAGGTGTGTTTTTCCTCACACAGTCTTTACTGCGCATGACAGCTTCGGACAAACACACTTCGCCTTTTATATTATAGGATTATTATTAATAATATAATTTATTGAAAGGGACATTAAACACTAAATAATTGCTAGATAGAATGATGCATTTAAAGAAAAGAGTAGTCTGAAAATAGCATGTAGATGTCAGAATTAAACTTTCATGATAAAGAAAGAGCATGCGATTTTAAGAAACTTTCTAATTTACTCCTATTATCCAATTTTTCTTCGTTTTTTTGGTATCTTTATTTGAAAAATCTGGAATGTAAGCTTAGGAGCGGCCCATTTTTTGGTTCAGAACTTAGGTAGCGCTTGCTGATTGGTGTGTAATTGTAGCCACCAATCTGCAAGCGCAACCCGTGGTCTGAACCAAAAATGGGCCGGCTCCTAAGCTTACATTCCAGCTTTTTAAAATAAAGATACAAAGAGAGCGAAGAAAAATTGGATAATAGGAGTAAACTAGAAAGTTGCTTAAAATTGCGGGATCTAACTGAATAATGAAAGTTTAATTTTGACTGGACTACCCTTTTAAAGTTTCATTGGTTGTGTCAATATTGACAAAATAACTAATCTTTTAGTGTCTATAAAGCAATCGGCACTGCTATGCTGTAACTTAGTTTTTTTTTTCTTCTGCTGTGGCCAATTAGGGACAGTAATAAATAGGTTACTAAAGTGTGCAGCCAATGGATGTGGGGAATATAACCGTGTTCTGCACTTCTATTTCTAAAAGGAACTAAAAAGCTCACAATTTCATAATGTTATAATAGGAAAAGGGGACAAAATAAATCATGAAAATATAGTGTACTGTAGAGTCCTTTTAATGTTATATTATGTAATGTAGGTCCAAGTTCTCATTTTATTGTTTTTCTTCTCCAGAGATCAGAGCTAAAGGATCTCAGCTTTTGAAAGAATCTATTGACACACTGCTGAAAATGCTGACTTCTGCATTCCCTACTGCTGAACAGTGTGTCACAGTGATTAACACATTACCCTGGGAGCGCACAGAGGTGATTTCCATCCCAGGATCCTCAGGAAATCAATCCCTTGGTATGATCTGAGTTTATCTCTTAGAGTAATGTGGTTACTTGTTGTGTTACGTTGTTTAATCTAGCTGCACATTCCCATGTTCTTGTTATTTCTTTAATATTTGTAGCCACATTGAATACATTTTACATATTTCTGACAATAGTTTCATAGAGTTGCGGGATGTTTGGGAACCTCATATAAGTGCAACATGGTCACTGTCCTCTGTCGTGCAGATTTGAAATAGATGTGCAATAATTGCTTTCTTTTGTGGTACTTCTAAAGAAAGTGGGACAGATTACACGTGGATCGCAAACGTTTGCGCCTGAGTGATAAGGGGTTGGACTTATCGTTTGCACTCCTTGGGCTTATCGCTCGTATTACAAGTCAAACATAAACAAGATCTCTTGAGGGCAATTGCAATTTACTCTAGAAAGATTACCACGACTTGAGAGCTCTGTTTAACTGTTTTCGCGAAACATTAAAAAAACGTACAAAGTACAATTACACTCATAATAACACCATCTAATTAAAAATATTTTTTTTTAAATATTGCAGACAAAAGTTATAAAGGCTCAAAGATATGAGGTCTCAAGTGTTAGAAAAAAAGGCAGACAATTTAACAGTGAGATATAGACATATACATGCATATTTAATTTGATTTATTCCTGAGTAAATTACATACAATTTTAACTTTTTTTTTTTTAACATACGATTTTTGGTGAAGAATTTTGCTACGGTTTTTGATGCACCTTAACAATACATTTATGCACCTTAACAATACATGTTTTTTTCCTGCTTATTTTTGTGTGAATGGTTCAAATATATGTTTTGTATCATGTTTAAAGGGACAATCTAGGCCAAAATAAACTTTTATGATTCAGATAGAGCATGTAATTTTAAACAATTTTCCAATTTACTTTTATCACCAATTTTGCTTTGTTCTCTTGATATTCTTAGTTGAAAGCTTAAAGGGACACTGAACCCAAATTTTTTGTTTCGTGTTTCAGATAGAGCATGCAATTTTAAGCAACTTTCTAATTTACACCTATTATCAAATTTTCTTCATTTTCTTGGTATGTTTATTTGAAAAGCAAGAATGTAAGTTTAAATGCCGGCCCATTTTTGGTGAAAAACCTGGGTTGTCCTTGCTGATTGGACAGCACCAATAAACAAGTGCTGTCCATGGTGCTGAACCAAAAATGTGCTGGCTCCTTAGCTTAGATGCCTTCTTTTTCAAATAAAGATAGCAAGAGAATGAAGAAAAAATGATAATAGGAGTAAATTAGAAAGTTGCTTAAAATTGCATGCTTTATCTGAATCATGAAAGGAAAAAATTTGGGTTCAGTGTCCCTTTAACCTGGGAGGTTCATATGCTAATTTAGACCTTGAAGGCCACCTCTTTTCAGAATGCATTTTAACAGTTTTTCACCACTAGAGGGTGTTAGTTCATGTATTTCATATAGATAACACTGTGCTCGTGCACGTGAAAGTTATCTGGGAGCAGGCACTGATTGGCTAAACTGCAAGTCTGTCAAAAGAACTGAAATAAAGGGGCAGATTGCAGAGGCTTAGATACAAGGTAATCACAGAGGTTAAAAGTATATTAATATAACTGTGTTAGTTATGCAAAACTAGGGAATGGGTAATAAAGGGATTATCTATCTTTTAAAACAATAAAAATTCTGGTGTAGACTGTTCCTTTAAAATACGAATTTTGTTGTGCACAATTCATATGAAAATGCAGTATACGCCCCTTAGTGAGACACCCTGTTTTCAGAGTAAAAAGTGGCTTTAGATCATTCCACCAGGGAAATAGGACTGGCGAGCATTCTTTAGTAATCTCGCCAGCCCAGAGAGCTTTCAATCATCGAGCCCCAAGACTGCTCAGAAATATTGCTGTAGCATATATCATATCAGTAATGACTTGGTTTATGTCATACAAGACACTAACAGCTCTCTGAGAAGGGGGGGTATTTAAGTGCTGGTGCATGGGGTGTGCACAGCATATGTGCATATGCAGCAGAACCATGATAATGTTTGCTAGAAACATTTACGCTAATACAGGTATATTGCAAAAAATTATCGTTTATATTCCAAATTGAAATGCACTAGTGCACATCTTCATTTTTAAAGTTGCCCATATCAAACTATATCCCCTAATTAAAATAGCTTAAAGGGATATGAAGCTCAAACTTTTTCATAATGATTTAGATAGCGTGCAGTTTTAATTTACCTCTATTATCATTTTTTCTTTGTTCATTTGGTATCTTTTGTTGAAAAGCAAGGATGTAAGCTCAGTAGCGAGCACGTGTCTGGCGCACTATATGGCAGCAGGTTTGCAAAAATGTTATCCATATGCTAGAGCACTAGATGACAGCAGTATTTCCTACTATGTAGTGTTCCTAGGTATCAACAAAGAATAATATGGGAACAAAGCAATTTTGATAATAGAAGTAAATTGGAAACGTTTTTAAAAAATGATCTGCTCTATCTGAATAACAAAAGACATTTTTAGGTTTCATATCCCTTTAATTTTTCTTTGCCCAAATGTGAAGTAAGCAAACTGTTTTTTTAAAAGACTTGAATCGTATTAAATGATACATAACGTCTGGCGTTTATCAAAAAGATACTGACTTAGTAAATGTTATTTTTTTTTATTCTTCTGATTGTTTAGGCCTTGTGAAGGTGCCAAGTATGGGTTATGTGACACTTCTCGAATATATGAGCCCCGTCCATCCTGTTACAGTTCTCAGACAGGTTAGTGCAACTATGCAGCGTTCCCCAATGCAATTAACCCTTGCCACCACCACTATAATAACAGCCTTGCTACCACTATTAACCCCATAACTGACTAAAGAGTGTAAGGACACCCTCTCACACAAAAATCTTGCAAGTTTCCCTACTTAAAAGTCCCAAATGCACTCCCCTAATAACCAAAGAGTCTGCTATACCCAATAGCCATCAGGGGAAACCCATTACTGAAGAAACTCCTGTTAAAAATGAACACCCCCATTAAATGATTTATTTCCTACCTTTATCCTGGTTCCAGGGTGATGTCCATCTTCAGTAAGGGGTATGGTTAGGGTTTATTACTCTAATGTAAGGAAAAAACCCTGCTACCTATAATATACCATACCTTTATTAAGTTACCACTGTAGCTGGTTAATGACTTCATACCTGGGCAGGCTTCAGTTCTTTCTTAGTAATTTGCTAATCACTGATGGAATTTTTTCCTCCATCAAAACAGGATGATAATTCTGTAACAATGGAAAATGGAATTGTCCGTGTTACCATTGACACAAAAGGACGTTTGTCATCACTACAGTTGCTGGCTTCCAGCAGGTATTTATTTTTATATCAAGTTCCTGTTATAAATAAACCATTTTTGTTTTTTTCTCGTCAGGCTTATAGGGGTGTGGTTCTCTTTACCGTTCAAGCTATAGTAGCTGTCCTTATCAGCCAGTGGGTGTCTGAATGAAGTTCACAAATGGATATACTTAAAAAAAAAATCACGGAAAACATATTTTCAGTATGTCTAAAGGGACAGTCTAGTCAAAATTAAACTTTAATGATTCAGAGAGGGCCTGCAATTTTATATAACTTTCTAATTTACTTTTATCATCAAATTTGCTTTTTTCTCTTGGTATTCCTTGTTGAAAGCTAAACCTAGGTAGGCTCATATGCTAATTTCTAAGCACTTGCCACCTCTTATCTCAGTGCATTCTGTTTTTTTACAGCTAGACAGTGCTAGTTCATATGTTGCATATACATTACATTCTGCTCACTCCCGTGGAGTTACTTAGGAGTCAGCACTGATTTTCTAAAATGCAAGTCTGTCAAAAGAACTAAGATAAGGGGCAGTCTGCAGATGCTTAGATACAAGGTAATCACATAGGTAAAAGTATATTAATATAACGCGTTGGTTATGCAAAACTGGGGAATGGGTAATAAATGGATTATCTTTTTAAACAATAAAAACTCTGGAGTTGACTGTCCCTTTAATTAACATTTTTGTTACAGTATTTCTTTAATATTGAATTAATGACGTAGTAATATAATGCATTATTCTGCTGTAGGTTTCACCCTCTCATGTAACAGTTCTACTTATCTGCATTGCCATTTATTGAAGTGATGTTGGAGCTGATTTAAGGGAGGATTTAACCCACACAGCTGACGTCTCCTAGACTTTGAACGTGATGGTTCTGTTATAAGACCATTAAGACCATATAAGTAATTGCTTATGGCCTTTCAAGTACAGAGCAGCCTGGCTAGATTACAGTTGATAACCACTTCCAAGCCTAAAGTAACAATGGCATTTAAATGTTAAATTCAGACATTACTAGTACATTGGCACTAATTCAGAAGCTTCTGCAAATTATTTTTGCAACTGGGCAGAAACCAGCGACCAGTGTTTGGGTCAAAGCACTTAATATCATGTATAAGAGCTTTATAATTTAGAAGTCACTTTCAACACCTCCACATTAGTCAGACTTGATTGTTCATCAACATTTATGCAAATTCTGCAGCTCTGATTAGACAGAGAAAATGAGAACAAGAAGCCTCATATGTAACGTTTGCTGAGGGTATTGCTATTTATAGAAATTCTGACCTTAGCTAAAAGGGGTTTAAATCTTACCCTTCTCCACATTATGCTTCACCTCTCTATGTGGTAAGGGATGTATCCTGTTTAGCCATTGGCCACAACTAAACAAAAATTCCCAGGGTTAATTAACAAAATCCTCACTGACATTTATATATCTTGCGAATTTCTTAATAATGTTTTTTTTGTAGTTTGAAAATAATCTTTCACTGCAACAACTTTAAGATTACAACTGAGATAAGGCTAATGCGCGGTGGTTACAGATTTTGAGTCTTCATTAAATAAATGGCTGAACTTTCACCTTCCAAATAACTGGAAAACTCTTTTCTAGAACTCAGTCTTTTGTTTCAGAGAGTCTATTTCTGAAAACTGTTACGGAAATCAGTTTGTGATATTTGATGATGTTCCCCTTTACTGGGATGCCTGGGATGTGATGGACTATCATCTTGAGACCAGGTAGCTGCAACATAATTATCTTTAGTCTCCTAGACTAATATTTTGCCCGATTATCACTGTATAGCTTCATAACTTCCTTTTTATTGCAGAAAGACTCTTACAAGTCCATTAAGTAAACTGGAAATCAGCAGCCAAGGGGGACTGAGAGGTTCTGTAACGTTCTCTTTGCAAATAAGTGAAAAGAGCACTATTGTTCAAGAGATAATCCTAGATGCTTCATGTCCCTATGTCAGATTTAATACTAAGGTACTGAAAAATGTAATATAATTTGTTAGCTTTTATTCTGTTGAACATCTGCCTAGATAGATATAGACCTAAGTCATTTATTTTAATCAACCATTTAGTTATGGTATCATTACTACTGATCTAAACATAGTAGAAGATTATATTCCAGTTGAATGTGGTTAACACATAATTTATCTAAAATATCTCCATAAAAAAATGAACAAGACTGGATAGAAGATATTTCATAGAGTGCGTAGAGGAAACTCTTTGTGCCAGATTACAAGTGACTCGCTATTTAGGGCTTTTGTTAAAGGGCACCACTGGATTAGTGCGCAAATTACAAGTTGAAAGTAAATATTTTGCATGTGTGCGAAAGCTAAAAATATATTAAAAAAATATATCAATATCTATATGAATATATACAGGTGTATGTATGTATAGAGAGAGAGAGAATAATAATAATGGCCCTTTGCTGTCAAATACATGGCCATATACCTTTTAACCCTTATGGGGAAAAAAAAATTAATATTTATATGAATAATTTTTATCAGATAGTGTTTATATGAGTGTAACAGTATATTTCTTTCATGTAATTAACAAGAGTCCATGAGCTAGTGACGTATGGGATATACATTCCTACCAGGAGGGGCAAAGTTTCCCAAACCTTAAAATGCCTATAAATACACCCCTCACCACACCCACAAATCAGTTTTACAAACTTTGCCTCCAAGGGAGGTGGTGAAGTAAGTTTGTGCTAGATTCTACGTTGATATGCGCTCCGCAGCAAGTTGGAGCCCGGTTTTCCTCTCAGCGTGCAGTGAATGTCAGAGGGATGTGAGGAGAGTATTGCCTATTGAATGCAGTGATCTCCTTCTACGGGGTCTATTTCATAAGGTTCTCTGTTATCGGTCGTAGAGATTCATCTCTTACCTCCCTTTTCAGATCGACGATATACTCTTATATTTACCATTTTCTCTACTGATTCTCGTTTCAGTACTGGTTTGGCTTTCTACAAACATGTAGATGAGTGTCCTGGGGTAAGTAAGTCTTATTTTCTGTGACACTCTAAGCTATGGTTGGGCACTTTATTTATAAAGTTCTAAATATATGTATTCAAACATTTATTTGCCTTGACTCAGAATGTTCAACTTTCCTTATTTCCAGACAGTCAGTTTCATATTTGGGATTATGCTTTAATTATCATATTTTTCTTACCTCAAAAATTTGACTTTTTCCCTGTGGACTGTTAGGCTCGCGGGGGCTGAAAATGCTTCATTTTATTGCGTCATTCTTGGCGCGGATTTTTTTGGCGCAAAAATTCATTTCCGTTTCCGGCGTCATACGTGTCGCCGGAAGTTGCGTCATTTTTTTGACGTTATTTTGCGCCAAAAATGTCGGCGTTCCGGATGTGGCGTCATTTTTGGCGCCAAAAGCATTTAGGCGCCAAATAATGTGGGCGTCTTATTTGGCGCCAAAAAATATGGGCGTCGCTTTTGTCTCCACATTATTTCAGAATCATTTTTCATTTGCTTCTGGTTGCTAGAAGCTTGATGTTTGGCATTTTTTCCCATTCCTGAAACTGTCTTATAAGGAATTTGATCTATTTTGCTTTATATGTTGTTTTTTCTCTTACATATTGCAAGATGTCTCACGTTGCATCTGAGCCAGAAGATACTACAGGAAAACCTCTGCCTGCTGGATCTACCAAAGCTAAGTGTATCTGCTGTAAACTTTTGGTAGCTATTCCTCCAGCTGTTGTTTGTATTAAATGTCATGACAAACTTGTTAATGCAGATAATATTTCCTTTAGTGATGTACCATTGCCTGTTGCAGTTCCCTCAACATCTAAGGTGCAGAATGTTCCTGATAACATAAGAGATTTTGTTTCTGAATCCATAAAGAAGGCTTTGTCTGTTATTTCTCCTTCTAGTAAACGTAAAAAGTCTTTTAAATCTCCTCTCTCTACAGATGAATTTTTAAATGAACACCATCATTCTGATTCTTTGGACTCTTCTGGTTCAGAGGATTCTGTCTCAGAGATTGATGCTGATAAATCTTCATATTTATTTAAGATGGAATTTATTCGCTCTTTACTTAAAGAAGTACTAATTGCTTTAGAAATAGAGGATTCTAGTCCTCTTGATACTAATTCTATACGTTTGGATAAGGTTTTTAAAGCTCCTGCGGTTATTCCAGAAGTCTTTCCTGTTCCTAATGCTATTTCTGCAGTAATTGCTAAGGAATGGGATAGATTGGGTAATTCATTTACTCCTTCTAAACGTTTTAAGCAATTATATCCTGTTCCGCCTGACAGATTAGAATTTTGGGACAAAATCCCTAAAGTTGATGGGGCTATTTCTACCCTTGCTAAACGTACTACCATTCCTACTCAGATGGTACCTCGTTTAAGGATCCTTTAGATAGAAAAATTGAATCTTTTCTAAGAAAAGCTTATCTATGTTCAGGTAATCTTCTTAGACCTGCTATATCATTGGCTGATGTTGCTGCAGCTTCAACTTTTTGGTTGGAAACTCTAGCGCAACAAGTAACAAATCGTGATTCTCATGATATTATTATTCTTCTCCAGCATGCTAATAATTTCATCTGTGATGCCATTTTTGATATTATTAGAGTTGATGTTAGATTTATGTCTCTGGCTATCTTAGCCAGAAGAGCTTTATGGCTTAAGACTTGGAATGCTGATATGGCTTCTAAATCAACTCTACTTTCCATTTCTTTCCAGGGAAACAAATTATTTGGTTCTCAGTTGGATTCTATTATTTCAACTGTTACTGGTGGGAAAGGAACTTTTTTACCACAGGATAAAAAGTCTAAAGGTAAAAACAGGGCTAACAATCGTTTTCGTTCCTTTCGTTTCAACAAAGAACAAAAGCCTGATCCTTCGTCCTCAGGAGCAGTTTCAGTTTGGAAACCATCTCCAGTCTGGAATAAATCCAAGCCTGCTAGAAAGGCAAAGCCTGCTTCTAAGTTCACATGAAGGTACGGCCCTCATTCCAGTTCAGCTGGTAGGGGGCAGGTTACGTTTTTTCAAAGAAATTTGGATCAGTTCTGTTCACAATCTTTGGATTCAGAACATTGTTTCAGAAGGGTACAGAATTGGTTTCAAGATGAGACCTCCTGCAAAGAGATTTTTTCTTTCCCATGTCCCAGTAAATCCAGTGAAAGCTCAAGCATTTCTGAATTGTGTTTCAGATCTAGAGTTGGCTGGAGTAATTATGCCAGTTCCAGTTCCGGAACAGGGGATGGGGTTTTATTCAAATCTCTTCATTGTACCAAAGAAGGAGAATTCCTTCAGACCAGTTCTGGATCTAAAATTATTGAATCGTTATGTAAGGATACCAACGTTCAAGATGGTAACTGTAAGGACTATATTGCCTTTTGTTCAGCAAGGGAATTATATGTCCACAATAGATTTACAGGATGCATATCTGCATATTCCGATTCATCCAGATCATTATCAGTTCCTGAGATTCTCTTTTCTAGACAAGCATTACCAATTTGTGGCTCTACCGTTTGGCCTTGCTACAGCTCCAAGAATTTTCACAAAGATTCTCGGTGCCCTTCTGTCTGTAATCAGAGAACAGGGTATTGTGGTATTTCCTTATTTGGACGATATCTTGGTACTTGCTCCGTCTTTACATTTAGCAGAGTCTCATACGAATCGACTTGTGTTGTTTCTTCAAGATCATGGTTGGAGGATCAATTTACCAAAAAGTTCTTTGATTCCTCAAACAAGGGTAACCTTTCTGGGTTTCCAGATAGATTCAGTGTCCATGACTTTGTCTTTAACAGACAAGAGACGTCTAAAATTGATTACAGCCTGTCGAAACCTTCAGTCTCAATCATTCCCTTCGGTAGCCTTATGCATGGAAATTCTAGGTCTTATGACTGCTGCATCGGACGCGATCCCCTTTGCTCGTTTTCACATGCGACCTCTTCAGCTCTGTATGCTGAACCAATGGTGCAGGGATTACACGAAGATATATCAATTAATATCTTTAAAACCGATTGTTCGGCACTCTCTAACGTGGTGGACAGATCACCATCGTTTAATTCAGGGGGCTTCTTTTGTTCTTCCGACCTGGACTATAATTTCAACAGATGCAAGTCTCACAGGTTGGGGAGCTGTGTGGGGATCTCTGACGGCACAAGGAGTTTGGGAATCTCAGGAGGTGAGATTACCGATCAATATCTTGGAACTCCGTGCAGTTTTCAGAGCTCTTCAGTTTTGGCCTCTTCTGAAGAGAGAATCGTTCATTTGTTTTCAGACAGACAATGTCACAACTGTGGCATACATCAATCATCAAGGAGGGACTCACAGTCCTCTGGCTATGAAAGAAGTATCTCGAATTTTGGTTTGGGCGGAATCCAGCTCCTGTCTAATCTCTGCGGTTCATATCCCAGGTGTAGACAATTGGGAAGCGGATTATCTCAGTCGCCAAACGTTGCATCCGGGCGAATGGTCTCTTCACCCAGAGGTATTTCTTCAGATTGTTCAAATGTGGGGGCTCCCAGAGATAGATCTGATGGCCTCTCATCTAAACAAGAAACTTCCCAGGTATCTGTCCAGATCCCGGGATCCTCAGGCGGAGGCAGTGGATGCATTATCACTTCCTTGGAAGTATCATCCTGCCTATATCTTTCCGCCTCTAGTTCTTCTTCCAAGAGTAATCTCCAAGATTCTGAGGGAATGCTCGTTTGTTCTGCTAATAGCTCCGGCATGGCCTCACAGGTTTTGGTATGCGGATCTTGTCCGGATGGCATCTTGCCAGCCATGGACTCTTCCGTTAAGACCAGACCTTCTGTCACAAGGTCCTTTTTTCCATCCGGATCTGAAATCCTTAAATTTAAAGGTATGGAGATTGAACGCTTGATTCTTGGTCATAGAGGTTTCTCTGACTCCGTGATTAATACTATGTTACAGGCTCGTAAATCTGTATCTAGAGAGATATATTATAGAGTCTGGAAGACTTATATTTCATGGTGTCTTTCTCATCATTTTTCTTGGCATTCTTTTAGAATACCGAGAATTTTACAATTTCTTCAGGATGGTTTGGATAAGGGTTTGTCCGCAAGTTCTTTGAAAGGACAAATCTCTGCTCTTTCTGTTCTTTTTCACAGAAAGATTGCTATTCTTCCTGATATTCATTGTTTTGTACAAGCTTTGGTTCGTATAAAACCTGTCATTAAGTCAATTTCTCCTCCATGGAGTTTGTATTTGGTTTTGGGAGCTCTTCAAGCTCCTCCGTTTGAACCTATGCATTCATTGGACATTAAATTACTTTCTTGGAAAGTTTTGTTCCTTTTGGCCATCTCTTCTGCTAGAAGAGTTTCTGAATTATCTGCTCTTTCGTGTGAGTCTCCTTTTCTGATTTTTCATCAGGATAAGGCGGTGTTGCGAACTTCTTTTGAATTTTTACCTAAAGTTGTGAATTCCAACAACATTAGTAGAGAAATTGTGGTTCCTTCATTATGTCCTAATCCTAAGAATTCTAAGGAGAAATCATTGCATTCTTTGGATGTTGTTAGAGCTTTGAAATATTATGTTGAAGCTACGAAATCTTTCCGTAAGACTTCTAGTCTATTTGTTATCTTTTCCGGTTCTAGGAAAGGCCAGAAAGCTTCTGCCATTTCTTTGGCATCTTGGTTGAAATCTTTAATTCATCTTGCCTATGTTGAGTCGGGTAAAATTCCGCCTCAAAGAATTACAGCTCATTCTACTAGGTCAGTTTCTACTTCCTGGGCGTTTAGGAATGAAGCTTCGGTTGACCAGATCTGCAAAGCAGCAACTTGGTCCTCTTTGCATACTTTTACTAAATTCTACCATTTTGATGTATTTTCTTCTTCTGAAGCAGTTTTTGGTAGAAAAGTTCTTCAGGCAGCGGTTTCAGTTTGAATCTTCTGCTTATGTTTTTTGTTAAACTTTTATTTGGGTGTGGATTATTTTCAGCAGGAATTGGCTGTCTTTATTTTATCCCTCCCTCTCTAGTGACTCTTGTGTGGAAAGATCCACATCTTGGGTAGTCATTATCCCATACGTCACTAGCTCATGGACTCTTGTTAATTACATGAAAGAAAACATAATTTATGTAAGAACTTACCTGATAAATTCATTTCTTTCATATTAACAAGAGTCCATGAGGCCCACCCTTTTTTGTGGTGGTTATGATTTTTTTGTATAAAGCACAATTATTCCAATTCCTTATTTTATATGCTTCGCACTTTTTTTCTTATCACCCCACTTCTTGGCTATTCGTTAAACTGATTTGTGGGTGTGGTGAGGGGTGTATTTATAGGCATTTTAAGGTTTGGGAAACTTTGCCCCTCCTGGTAGGAATGTATATCCCATACGTCACTAGCTCATGGACTCTTGTTAATATGAAAGAAATGAATTTATCAGGTAAGTTCTTACATAAATTATGTTTTTAATGTATTTATGCTGCTTTTTTTGCCCTTTACGCAAGATCGTCAATCACACAGCGCACGTTAAATTTAATTGCGCTTGTGTTGTCGCGTTTACTTTCAGCTTGCAATATGAACAAAAGTTTAGCGCGGGGCACGATACTTCTATATCGTGTGCTAATGTTTGCGGTCTTAAGACCGCTGCTCCATAACTGGTCCACCTGCTCTGAGGCTGCGGACATCAATCCGCCCGATCCAATAAAATCGGGTTGATTAACACCCCCTGCTAGTGGCCGATTTGCTGCGAATCTGCAGGGGGCCGTATTGCACAAGCAGTTCACAAGAACTGCTTGTGCAATGATAAATGACAACGGCGTATGCTGTCGGCATTCATCAATGTCTGTCGGACATGATCTGCTGAGCGGATCATGTCGGACAGACCAATGATAAATCGGCCCCTATGAATGAAGTTAAAGATAACAGCTCAGCACTACTGTTAAGAAGGGTAAATAGATTTCCTGCATATGTGGTTGGTACATTTACCATAAAGAAATGGAGTAATACTCTATTGAGGATTCTGAACTAAATACTTCCCATGCTTAATATCAATTTATATACAAATGACTAATTCTGCTTTACTTATTCCACTAGGTAACCTGGAACGAGGCTCATAAGTTCCTGAAAGTTGAGTTCCCAGTTAACGTGTTAAATTCAAATGCTACATATGAGATTCAGTTTGGACACCTTCAGAGGCCAACTCATAGAAACACCTCTTGGGACTGGGCCCGATATGAGGTGAGTTTTTTCCGAAATATTCAATATTAATAAATTAGTCTGTAACACATCTGCTTTACTCTTTTTTTTTTTTTTTTTTTTTTTAATTTACATATTGCCGAAGAAAATGAGGACAGTGGATGAAATCATACATTGTATTTTGTGCTTCTTTAAAATAGTATGTCACAGTGACTAAATAAAGCACTGCTATAGTCACATAACCTGTTTTATGTTATTCTCTCTTGCCCCCAAAAGTGTGTGAATTGACAGTAAAACCTAGTGACTGTATTGCAAAATAGTCATTATGAGTGAGGCAGGGGAAATAGCATCAAAGAAACACTATGTAATGGTATTTATCTCAAACCTGTATACCTGTGGGCATTTGTTTAGACATGACAGACTCACATTGTGTAAAGGGACATAAACATACAAAAATAAAAATGCTCTAATATGTAAGTGTTTTATTATTGCACTATTGCTTGCAATGCACTATTTGGAGCTAACTGAATGTGTCTGGTAAGCCAATGACAAGATGCATATGCGTGTAGCAACCAATCACCAGCTAGCTTCCAGTTGTTCCTGAGCCTACATAGACTAGCTTTTCAGCACAGGATGCCAAGAGAACAACGTAAATATTAAAGTAGAAGACCATTGAAAAGTCTCTTAAAATTGAATGCTGTATCTGAAACACGAACGTTCAATTTTGGCTTTCAAGTACCTATTAAAGCAATTTTATTGGTTAGAATTTTTATTATGGGTAGATTTTATAGAACACTGAAAATCATTTAGATCTTTCTAAAATATCAGAAGTGGTTCAAAATGTCTTGAAAGAATATGAATACCCATCTATCAAAACAGTGTATGATATAATTGCTATGGAAGCTTCATCACATTATAAACATGTAGCCCATCGTCCCCCATAAAGTCGATCTACGTCCAACATGTTGGTGGTCCAAGCAGTCTCAGTTGATTTGCCCCCACCCCCCCTCCCCCGAAAAATTGCTGAGGACACACATATAAGTGTTATATATCATTTAAACACATAAAGTATCAATGTGTGTGTTTTTATTTCTCTTGTAAGGTGTATCCAGTCCACAGATTCATCCATTACTTGTGGGATATTCTCCTTCCCAACAGGAAGCTGCAAGAGGATCACCCACAGCAGAGCTGCTATATAGCTCCTCCCCTAACTGCCACCTCCCAGTCATTCTCTTGCAGCTCTCGACAAGGGAAGTAGCTAGAGAGATGTGGTGCATTAATGTAGTTTATCTTCAATCAAAAGTTTATTATTTTCAAATGGTACCGGAGTTGTACTATTTTAGCCTAAGGCAGAAAGTTGAAGAAGAGTCTGCCTGTGGTTTTTTGATGATCTTAGCAGTTTGTAACTAAGATCCACTGTTGTTCTCACACATAACTGAAGAGATGGGTAACTTCAGCTGGGGGAATAGCGTGCAGGGTCTCCTGCTCTGAGGTATGTGCAGTTTTAAATTTTTCTAGAGAGATGATAAGCTAGAAAATGCTGACAATACCGGATTTATTTAAGGTAAGCCTGATTACAGTGATTTAATAACGACTGGTATCATGCTTGCTGTAAAGGGTAATATTTTAGTTATTTTACTCTCATTACTGAATAGATATAACGTTTGCTTGAGGTATATAAACGTTTATTACAAATTGGTGATAAAACTTTATTTTGTGGCCCAGTTTTTCCACATGACTGACTAGATTTTGCCTAGGGATTGTTTTTTAAGGCCCTCTCACTGTGAGTACAGGTTGGGAGGGGCCTATTTTCGCGCCTAAATTGCGCAGTAGTTTTTGCAGCTTGAGACGTCCCGCTTCCCTGGATGTCTCAAGGACTCCCCTGAACATATAGGACCTCTCTAAAGGGTTTTTGTGCCTTCCAAAGTCGTATGGGCAGGTAGGAGCCACAGTGGAGCTGTGGCAGTTGGTTGTGACTGTTTAAAAACTTTTATATTGTTTTTTTGATCCGGTTTTGAAACTAAGGGGTTAATCATCCATTTGCAAGTGGGTGCAATGCTATTTCAGTCTATTATACACACTGTAAAAATTTCGTAAAATTTACTGCTTTTTTCACTGTTTTGCAGTTTATGTGATTGTTTTTTTTTCTCTTAAAGGCACAGTACCGTTTTTATTTTTTGCTTGTTCACAGTTATTAAAGTGTTTTCCAAGCTTGCTGGTCTCATTACTAGTCTGTTTAAACATGTCTGACATAGAGGAAACTCATTGTTCATTATGTTTAGAAGCCATTGTGGAACCCCCTCTTAGAATGTGTACCAAATGCACTGATTTTACTATAGATTACAAAGACCATATTCTGGCTTTAAAAAATGTATCACCAGAAGAAATTGACAAGGAGGAAGTTATGCCGTCTAACTCTCCCCACGTGTCAGAACCTATAAATCCCGCTCAGGGGACGGCAAGTACATCTAGCGCGCCCATTGTGTATACCTTGCAAGACATGGCGGCAGTTATGAATCATTCCCTTACAGAGGTATTATCTAAACTGCCAGAATTGCAGGGAAAGCGAGACAGCTCTGGGACTAGAATAAATACAGAGCTCTCTGACGCTTTAGTGGCTATGTCTGATACACCCTCACAATGTACTGAAGCTGAAGCAGGGGAGCTTCAATCTGTAGGTGATTTTTCTGATTCAGGGAAGATACTTCAACCTGATTCTGATATGTCTACATTTAAATTTAAGCTTGAGCACCTCCGCATATTGCTCAGGGAGGTTTTAGCAACTCTGGACGACTGTGACACTATTGTAGTCCCAGAGAAATTATGTAGATTGGATAAATACTATGCAGTACCTACTCATACTGATGTTTTTCCAATCCCTAAGAGGTTTTCTGAAATTATTACCAAGGAATGGGATAGACCAGGTGTACCGTTCTCTCCCCCTCCTGTTTTTAAAAAGATGTTTCCTATAGACGCCGCTACACGGGACTTATGGCAGACGGTCCCTAAGGTGGAGGGAGCAGTTTCTACTCTAGCTAAGCGTACCACTATCCCTGTCGAGGACAGTTGTGCTTTTCTAGATCCAATGGATAAAAAAATTAGAGGGTTACCTTAAGAAAATTTTTATTCAACAAGGTTTTATTCTCCAGCCTCTTGCATGCATTGCCCCAGTCACTGCTGTTGCGGCTTTCTGGTTTGAGTCTCTAGAGGAGGCTCTACAGGTTGAAACCCCGTTGGAAGATATTATTGACAAGCTTAAGGCTCTTAAGCTTGCCAATTCTTTTGTTTCTGACGCCGTTGTTCATTTAACCAAGCTAACGGCTAAAAATTCAGATTTTGCTATTCAGGCGCGTAGGGCGCTATGGCTTAAATCCTGGTCAGCTGACGTGACTTCAAAGTCTAAACTTCTCAACATTCCCTTCAAAGGGCAGATCCTATTCGGGCCTGGACTGAAGGAGATCATTTCTGACATCACTGGAGGAAAAGGTCACGCCCTTCCTCAAGATAGGTCCAACAAATTAAGGACCAAACAGTCTAGTTTTCGGCCCTTTCGAAACTTCAAGAGTGGCGCAGCTTCAACTTCCTCTAACACAAAACAAGAGAACTTTTGCCCAGTCTAAGCCGGTCTGGAGACCTAACCAGGCTTGGAACAAGGGGAAACAGGCCAAAAAGCCTACTGCTTCCTCTAAGACAGCATGAAGGAGCAGCCCCCGATACGGAAACGGATCTAGTAGGGGGCAGACTCTCTCTCTTCGCCCAGACTTGGGCAAGAGATGTCCAGGATCCCTGGGCATTAGAAATTGTGTCCAAGGGTTATCTTCTGGAATTCAAAAACCTCTCCCCCAAAAGGGAGATTTCATCTCTCACACTTATCTGCAAACCAGATAAAGAGAGAGGCATTCTTACATTGTATTCAAGACCTCCTAGTTATGGGAGTAATCCACCCAGTTCCGCAGGAGGAACAGGGGCAGGACTTCTATTCAAATCTGTTTGTAGTTCCCAAGAAAGAGGGAACATTCAGACCAATCTTAGATCTCAAGATCTTAAACAAATTTCTCAGAGTCCCATCCTTCAAGATGGAGACTATTCGAACCATCCTTCCTATGATCCAGGAGGGTCAATATATGACTACCGTAGACTTAAAGGATGCTTATCTTCACATCCCGATACACAAAGATCATCGTTTTCTCAGGTTTGCCTTTCTAGACAGGCACTACCAGTTTGTGGCTCTTCCCTTCGGGTTGGCCACGGCACCAAGAATCTTTACAAAGGTTCTAGGGTCCCTCCTAGCGGTCCTAAGGCCGCGGGGCATAGCAGTAGCCCCTTACTTAGACGACATTCTGATACAGGCGTCGACTTTTCAAATCGCAAGGTCCCATACGGACATTGTTCTGGCATTTCTGAGGTCCCATGGGTGGAAGGTGAACGAAGAAAAGAGTTCTCTATCACCTCTAACAAAAGTTTCATTCCTAGGGACTCTGATAGATTTGGTAGAAATGAAGATTTACCTAACGAAGGCCAGATTGTCAAAACTTCTAGACTCTTGCCATGTTCTTTATTCCACTTCTTGTCCTTCAGTGGCTCAGTGTATGGAAGTAATCGGCTTAATGGTAGCGGCAATGGACATAGTACCGTTTGCCCGCCTACATCTCAGACCGCTGCAACTTTGCATGCTCAGTCAGTGGAATGGGGATTACACAGATTTGTCCCCTCTACTAAATCTGGATCAAGAAACCAGGGATTCTCTTCTCTGGTGGCTATCTCGGGTCCATCTGTCCAAGGGGATGAGCTTCCGCAGGCCAGATTGGACTATAGTAACGACAGATGCCAGCCTTCTGGGCTGGGGTGCAGTCTGGAACTCCCTGAAGGCGCAGGGCTCGTGGACTCAAGAGGAGACACTCCTTCCGATAAACATTCTGGAACTAAGAGCGATATTCAATGCTCTTCAGGCTTGGCCTCAGCTAGCTGCGGTCAGGTTCATCAGATTTCAGTCGGACAACATCACGACTGTAGCCTATATCAACCATCAGGGGGAACAAGGAGCCCCCTGGCAATGTTGGAGGTTTCAAAGATAATTCTATGGGCAGAGGTTCACTCTTGCCATCTCTCAGCTATCCATATCCCAGGAGTAGAGAACTGGGAGGCGGATTTTCTAAGTCGGCAGACTTTTCATCCGGGGGAGTGGGAGCTCCATCCGGAGGTATTTGCCCAGCTGATTCAACTATGGGGCAAACCAGAACTGGATCTCATGGCGTCTCGTCAGAACGCCAAACTTCCTTGTTACGGGTCCAGGTCAAGGGATCCCCAGGCAGCGCTGATAGATGCTCTAGCAGCGCCCTGGTCCTTCATCCTGGCTTATGTGTTTCCACCATTTCCTCTGCTCCCTCGTCTGATTGCCAGGATCAAGCAGGAGAGAGCTTTGGTGATTTTGATAGCTCCTGCGTGGCCACGCAGGACTTGGTATGCAGATCTGGTGGACATGTCATCCTTTCCACCATGGACTCTGCAGCTGAGGCAGGACCTTCTACTTCAAGGTCCCTTCAAACATCCAAATCTAATTTCTCTGCGTCTGACTGCTTAGAGATTGAACGCTTGATTTTATCAAAGCGTGGTTTTTCCAAGTCGGTCATTGATACCTTAATTCAGGCTCGAAAGCCTGTCACCAGGAAAATCTATCATAAGATATGGTGTAAATATCTTCATTGGTGTGAATCCAAGGGTTACTCATGGAGTAAAGTCAGGATTCCCAGGATATTATCTTTTCTCCAAGAAGGATTGGAGAAGGGATTGTCAGCTAGTTCCTTAAAGGGACAGATTTCTGCTCTGTCTATTCTTTTGCACAAGCGTCTGGCGGATGTTCCAGACGTTCTGGCGTTTTGTCAGGCTTTAGTTAGAATCAAGCCTGTGTTTAAACCTGTTGCTCCACCATGGAGTTTAAATTTAGTTCTTAAAGTTCTTCAAAGGGTTCCGCTTGAACCTCTGCATTCCATAGATATCAAGCTTTTATCTTGGAAAGTTCTGTTTTTGGTAGCTATCTCTTCGGCTCGAAGAGTTTCAGAGTTATCTGCCTTGCAGTGTGATTCCCCTTATCTGATCTTCCATGCGGATAAGGTAGCATTGCATACCAAACCTGGGTTTCTTCCTAAGGTGGTATCTAATAAGAATATCAATCAGGAGATTGTTGTTCCGTCACTGTGTCCTAATCCTTCTTCAAAGAAGGAACGTCTATTACACAATCTTGACGTGGTTCGTGCTTTAAAGTTTTATTTACAAGCTACTAAAGATTTTCGTCAAACATCTGCATTGTTTGTTGACTACTCTGGACAGAGGAAAGGCCAAAAGGCTTCCGCAACTTCACTTTCTTTTTGGTTAAGAAGTATAATCCGCTTAGCTTATGAGACTGCTGGCCAGCAGCCTCCTGAAAGAATTACAGCTCATTCCACTAGAGCGGTGGCTTCCACATGGGCTTTTAAAAATGAGGCTTCTGTTGAACAGATTTGTAAGGCGGCGACTTGGTCTTCGCTTCATACTTTTTCTAAATTCTACAAATTTGATACTTTTGCTTCTTCGGAGGCTATTTTTGGGAGAAAGGTCTTACAAGCAGTGGTGCTTTCCGTTTAAGCGCCTGCCTTGTTCCTCCCTTCATCCGTGTCCTATAGCTTTGGTATTGGTATCCCACAAGTAATGGATGAATCCGTGGACTGGATACACCTTACAAGAGAAAACTAAATTTATGCTTACCTGATAAATTTATTTCTCTTGTAGTGTATCCAGTCCACGGCCCGCCCTGTCATTTTAAGGCAGGTGTTTAAAATTTTTAAACTACAGTCACCACTGCACCCTATAGTTTCTCCTTTCTCTTGCTTGTCTTCGGTCGAATGACTGGGAGGTGGCAGTTAGGGGAGGAGCTATATAGACAGCTCTGCTGTGGGTGATCCTCTTGCAGCTTCCTGTTGGGAAGGAGAATATCCCACAAGTAATGGATGAATCCGTGGACTGGATACACCACAAGAGAAATAAATTTATCAGGTAAGCATAAATTTTGTTTTTTCTGAATCTATTGTATAATGGGTTAAGAAATTGCAACTTTACCATTTATTAAATGCTTTCTAAAGAAGACTGTCATCAAGTTAGTGTTTTCATGGGCATATAGATTTATGGCTTAGATACTAGGATAGTTTCATAGTCCTCCTGCAGTTGTTTATCTAAACCTTGTGTCTAAGAAAAAGGAGAGTCTCATCCCAGCAGTAAATTATATTTCTTTTACAAAGATATGACGAGTCCACGGATTTCATCCTTACTTGTGGGATATTAACCTCCTGCTAACAGGAAGTGGCAAAGAGCACCACAGCAGAGCTGTATATATAGCCCCTCCCTTCCCCTCCACCCTCAGTCATTCTCTTTGCCTGTGTTATACTAGGAAGAGGTGAAGTAAGGTGTTAGTTTTAGTTTCTTCAATCAAGAAGTTTTTTATTTTCAAATGGTACTGGTGTGTACTATTTTCCTCAGGGGGATATGGAAGAAGTTTTTTGCCCTGAGGTTGATGATCTTAGCAGACGTAACTAAGATCCACATTGGTTCCCACAGATTGCTGAAGGTAGTGTAAGAAATCTTCAGAGTGGAGGACAGCTGCATGCTATAAGCATTGAGGTATGTTCAGTCTTTTTTCTGAGGAGACCTGTTATATCAGAATGGCTGACATTTTATTCTTTGCTATAAAAGGGGTTAAAGTGGACCTGGTTTTAAAGCAAAAAGGTGTTACTTTAAATCCTTTATTTAAAACGTTTTTTGTGTGACATATTGGGTGTTTGTTATGGACACTGGGAGAGGCAGCTCGTTATTTTATTTTTATTAAGGGCTTCAGCATTATGAGTTTGTTTTTTGGTTCGAACCACTTCCTATGCGGTATTTTGGATTTGTTTGTGATCGCCCTTAATGGGCAGGGCCTAATTTTTTGCGCGCTCTGACGCGCAGTACATTTTGGCTCATTAGGCATCAGACATGAGCTCCGGTTAGGCTTAAACTTATGCTCTGATGACCGGATCGTGGTAGAGTCGTTTTCAAGTACTTTAAGGGCAGGGGTAATTTTTTTGAATAAATAGTATTTTTTCACTATAAATGTCATGATAAGGTTATTTTTGCCTATTGCTTTTAGGTGCAATAATTTTTGGGCACATTAAATATGTGTTGCTAAACAGATTTAGTAGCTTTTTTAACAGTTTTGGAAAATTGTATGCTTTTTTATTTTTTAAAGGCGCAGTACATTTTTTTTTTTTTTTAAATTGTTCAAAGTGTTTAAGATATTGTTAGTCTATTCAACATGTCTTACATTGAGGATACTAATTGTTCTATGTGTTTAGAAGCCATTGTGAAACCCCCACTTACATTGTGTACCTGTTGTACTGAAAGGGCCTTACAATGTAAGAAGCATATTTTAAGTAATAAAAGTATGCCTAAGGATGATTCTCAGTCTGAAGGGAATCAGGATATGCCATCTAATTCTCCCCAAGTGTCACAACCTTTAACACCCACACAAGCAACGCCAAGTACTTCTAGTGCGTCTAATGCTTTTACTCTGCAGGAAATGGCTGCAGTTATGTCAACTACTCTTACAGAGATATTATCCAAATTATCAGTGTTACAGGGTAAACGCAGTAGGTCAGGTATTAATGTAAATACTGAATCCTCTGGTGCTTTATTAGCTTTTTCCGATGTTCCCTCACAATGTTCTGAGTTGGGGGTTAGGGAATTGCTGTCTGAGGGTGAACTTTCAGACCCAGGAAATATTACCTCAGACAGATTCGGACGTTATGTCATTTAAATTTAAGCTTGAACACCTACGTCTGTTACTTAGGGAGGTTTTAGCGACTCTGGATTCTTGTGAACCTCAGAAAGCTACGGCTACCCCTCTTTCTTTTTGGCTGAGAAGTATCATCCACCTGGCATATGAGACTGCTGGACAGCAGCCTCCTGAAAGAATTACGGCTCATTCTACTAAGTCTGTGGCTTCCACATGGGCTTTTAAAAAACGATGCTTCTGTTGAACAGATTTGTAAGGCTGCGACTTGGTCGTCCCTTCATACTTTTTCCAAATTTTACAAATTTGATACTTTTGCTTCTTCTGAGGCTATTTTTGGGAGAAAGGTTCTTTAAGCAGTGGTGCCTTCTGTTTAGGTTCCTGTCTTGTCCCTCCCTTTCATCCGTGTCCTTTTGCTTTGGTATTGGTATTTCACAAGTAAGGATGAAATCCGTGGACTCGTCATATCTTTGTAAAAGAAAAGTAAATTTATGCTCACCTGATAAATTAATTTCTTTTACGATATGACGAGTCCACGGCCCACCCTGTTCTTTTTAAGACAGATTTATTTATTTTTGGTAAACTTCAGTCACCTCTGCACTTTTTAGCCTTTCCTTTCCTCTTCCTATACCTTCGGCCGAATGACTGAGGGTGGAGGGGAAGGGAGGGGCTATATATACAGCTCTGCTGTGGTGCTCTTTGCCACTTCCTGTTAGCAGGAGATTAATATCCCACAAGTAAGGATGAAATCCATGGACTCGTCATATCGTAAAAGAAATTAATTTATCAGGTAAGCATAAATTTACTTTTGCCTAATCTTAGGCTCAGTCTTCTACACATTTTCACCCTTTTACCTCCCCATGGACTTAATGTAAGTACTTCTTAACCTAATCTATATTTTGCTTTGTCAGTTCTAATTGTTTATATTTTAGGAAGTATCTGACATTTGAAATCTCTCATATTTGAGGCAGCATATTAATCACATTACATTTTTATTTCCAGTATAAAACATTTCATTTCATGCTTACTGTATGATCTTGGTTTAGGTGTGGGCTCACCGTTGGATGGATCTGTCAGAGCATGGCTTTGGAGTGGCCATATTAAATGACTGTAAATATGGATGCTCTGTTCTTGAGAATGTTCTAAGTCTGTCACTGTAAGTAGAAAAATAACATTGCTTTCTTATGAAACTGCATTCAATAATATAATTATTTTTAAGTGAAATATATTTATTGCAGTTGTAGCAGTGAAGTGCAACCTATAACATTTAAAGGCCTCTGCCTATGCAGTCCTTAAAGGGACATAAAACTGCTGGGTACAGCTACAGTAGCAGGGTTACTACTCACCATGATATTGTTTTTTTACCCTGTTTTTTTTGGTTGACGAAGCTCTACATTTTCATACTAGGTTTCACCATCTTGGAACTCAGGTATTGTTGCATACTGTGACAAAAGTAGCGCACTGTCTCAGATCAGTGATGTTACTGGCTTTTTGGCAGCTATACCCTGTGCTTTGCACATCAGAGAGGTAGCTTTACATGCTACTGTAGTTGTGCCAGACAGTTAAATGTCCCTTTAAATTCTCAAGATAGTTACCTGATACAGGCATCGAGGTGCTTAAAGGGACAGAAAACACCAAAAATGTTTTTGTTTTTAAAGATGGATAATCCCTTTATTTACCATTCCCCAGTTTTGCATAACCAACACTGTTATATTAATATAATTTTTACCTCTGATATTACCTTGTATCTAAGCCTCTGCAGACTGCCCCCTTATTTCAGTTCTTTTGCCTGAAATGCAATTCTGTCAATTAGTGCTGACTCTTAAATAACTCCATGGGCATGAGCACAATGTTTTCTATATGGCACACATGAACTAACGCCCTTTAGTTGTGAAAAACTTTCAAATGCATTCAGATAAGAGGCGACCTTTAAGGGCTTTGAAATTGGCATATGATCCTACCAAGGTTTTGCTTTCAACTAAGAATAACAAGAGAACAAATCAAATTTGATGATAAGTGTAAATTGGAAAGTTGTTTAACTTTTGAAGGACAAGGCCATTTTTCAATTTCTTTCCCTTAAGGACCAGGGCTATTTTTAAATTTCTGCGGTGTTTGTGTTTAGCTTTAATTTTCCTCTTACTCATTTACTGTACTCACACATATTATATACCGTTTTTCTCGCTAAAAGTAAATGTACTTTCTAAAGATTCCATTATTTTCATCATATCTTATAATTTACCATAAAACAATTATAAAATATGATGAAAAAATGGAAAAAACACACGGCTAGATCACGAGTTTGGCGTTAGGGTAAAAAAGCAGCGTTAAGGGGTCCTAACGCTGCTTTTTACCGCCTGCTGGTATTACGAGTCTGGCAGGTACAGGTGTACCGCTCACTTTTTTTTTTCCGCGACTCGAGGCTATCGCAAATTCCCTAACATCAATTGCGTATCCTATCTTTTTAATGGGATTTTCCTAACGCTGGTATTATAAGTCTTGGAAGAAGTGAGCAGTAGACCCTCTCCTGTCCAGACCTATGAACCCCTAATCTGCTGCCCCTAACATCGCTGATACCTACATTATATTTATTAACCCCTAATCTGCCCCCCCCCCAACATTGCCAATACCTACCTACATTTATTAACCCCTAATCTTCCGACCCCAACGTCGCTGCTACTATAATAAATTTATTAACCCCTAAACCTAAGTCTAACCCCCCTAACTTAAATATAATTTAAAATATAATTGGCTGTTCCAATCAACCAATAGAATGCGAGGTCAATCCTATTGGCTGATTGGATCAGCCAATCGGATTGAACTTCAATCCGATTGGCTGATAGCATCAGCCAATAGGATTTTTGCTACCTTAATTCCGATTGGCTGATAGGATTCTATCAGCCAATCGGAATTCAAGGGACGCCATCTTGGATGACGTCATTTAAAGGAACCTTCATTCTTCGTTAGGACTTCGTTTGAAGAGGATGCTCCGCGTCGGCTGGATTGAAGATGAACCCGTTCCGGAAGGATGAAGATAGAAGATGCCGCCTGGATGAAGATTTCTGCCATCTGGAGGACCTCTTCTGCCCCGATCGGATGAAGACTTCGGGCCCTCTGGAGGACCACTTGTGCCCAGCTGGGTGAAGACTGCTCAAGGTAGGGTGATCTTCAGGAGGTTAGTGTTAGGTTTTTTTAAGGGGGGATTGGGTGGGTTTTAGAGTAGGGGTGTGTGGGTGGTGGGTTGTAATGTTGGGGGGGGTATTGTATTTTTTTATTACAGGTAAAAGAGCTGCTTACTTTGGGGCAATGCCCCGCAAAAGGCCCTTTTAAGGGCTATTTGTAATTTAGTATAGGGTAGGGAAATTATTTTATTTTGTGGGGGCTTTTTTATTTTATTAGGGGGGTTAGATTAGGTGCAATTAGTTTAAAAATTCTTGTAATTCTTTTTTTATTTTCTGTAATTTAGTGGGTTTTTTTTTCGTAATTTAGTTTAATTTCATTGTAATTAATTGTAGGTAGTTTAGGTAATTAGTTTAATGATAGTGTAGTGTTAGGTGTAATTGTAACTTAGGTTAGGTTTTATTTTACAGGTAATTTTGTCTTTATTTTAGCTAGGTAGTTATTAAATAGTTAATAACTATTTAATAACTATTGTACCTAGTTAAAATAAATACAAAGTTGCCTGTAAAATAAAAATAAATCCTAAGCTAGCTACAATGTAACTATTAGTTATATTGTACCTTTCTTAGGGTTTATTTTATAGGTAAGTATTTAGTTTTAAATAGGATTAATTTATTTAATTATGTTAAATTTATTTAGTTTAATTTCAATTATATTTAAGTTAGGGGGGTTAGATTTAGGATTAGACTTAGGTTTAGGGGTTAATAACTTTATTATAGTGGCGGCGGCAGATTAGGGGTTAATAAATTTAATATAGTTGCGGCGACGTTGGAGGGGGCAGATTAGGGGTTAATAACTATAATGTAGGTGTCGGCAACGTTGGGGGCAGCAGATTAGGGATTTATAAGTATAATGTAGGTGGCGGCGGTGTCCGGAGCGGCAGATTAGGGGTTAATAATTATAATGTAGGTGGCGGCGATAGCGGGGGCGGCAGGTTAGAGGTTAATAAGTGTAAGATTAGGGGAGTTTAGACTCGGGGTTCATGTTAGGGTGTTAGGTGCAGACGTAAATTTTCTTTCCCCATAGGAAACAATGGGGCTGTGTTAGGAGCTGAACGCTGCTTTTTTGCAGGTGTTAGTTTTTTTTTTCAGCCAGCTCAGCCCCATTGTTTCCTATGGGGAAATCGTGCACGAGCACGTTTTGCCAGCTTACCGCTACCGTAAGCAACGCTGGTATCGAGGTGAGATGTGGAGCTAAATTTTGCTCAACGCTCACTTTTCTGAGGCTAACACCGGCTTGCAGAAAACTCGTAATACTAGCGTTGTTTAAAGGGAGCGGTAAGAAAAAAAGTAGTGTTAGCACCGCACAGCCTTACCGACAAAACTCGTGATCTAGCCGACAGATTTTCTAACTTTGACCCCCCAAATCTGTTACACATCTACAACCACCAAAAAACACCCATGCTAAGTAGTTTCTAAATTTTGTCCTGAGTTTAGAAATACCCAATGTTTACATGTTCTTTGCTTTTTTTGCAAGTTATAGGGCAATAACTATAAGTAGCACTTTGCTATTTCCAAACCATTTTTTTTTTTCAAAATTATCTATAGATACATTGGAACACTGATATCTGCCAGGAATCCCTGAATATCCCTTGACATGTATATTTTTTTTTTAGTAGACAACCCAAAGTATTGATCTAGGCCCATTTTGGTATATTTCATGCCACCATTTCACCACCAAATGCGATCAAATAAAAAAAAATGTTACTTTTTCACAAACGTTAGGTTCTCACTGAAATTATTTACAAACAACTTGTGCAATTATGGCACAAATGGTTGTAAATGCTTCTCTGGGATCCCCTTTGTTCAGAAATAGCAGACATTTATGGGTGTGGCATTTATTTTTTGGTAATTAGAAGGCCGCTAAATGCCGCTGCGCACCACATTTGTATTAGGCTCAGCAGTGAAGGGGTTATTTAGGGAGCTTGTAGGGTTAATTTTAGCTTTAGGGTAGTGTAGTAGACAACCCAAAGTATTGATCTAGGCCCATTTTGACATATTTCATGCCACCATTTCACCGCCAAATTCAATCAAATAAAAAAAATTGTTCACTTTTTCACAAACTAGGTTTCTCACTGAAATTATTTACAAACAGCTTGTGCAATTATAGCACAAATGGTTATAAATGCTTCTCTGGGATCCCCTTTGTTAAGAAATAGCAGACTTATATGGCTTTGGCTTTGCTTTTTGGTAATTAGAAGGCCCCTAAATGCCACTGCGCACCACACTTGTATTATGCCCAGCAGTGACGGGGTTAATTAGGTAGCTTGTTGAAAGCTTGAAGGGTTAATTTTAGCTTTAATGTAGAGATCAGCCTCCCACCTGACACATCCCTCCCCCTGATCCCTCCCAAACATCTCTCTTCCCTCCCCCATCCCACAATTGTCCCCACCATCTTAAGTACTGGCAGAAACTCTGCCAGTACTAAAATAAGACTTATTTAAAAAAAAAAAAAAAATCTGTTCAGCTGTGATGGAACCCCCTTAGCCCCCAACCTCCCTGATCCCCCCCCAAACAGCTCTCTAACCCTCCCCCTGCTACCTATTTGCTGCCAGTACCCAGCAGCTGTCTTCCAGTACCAAGTTTGCCTCCCAAAAAAAAGTTTTTTTTTTAATACAATTTACATGTTTCTGTAGTGTAGCTGCCCCCCTCCCAGATCCTTTGATCCTTATTTTCCCCCCTCCCTCTCCCTCCTTCCCATTCAATTACATTGGTGGCAGTGGTTGCTGCGAGCGCACACACACACGTGCACACGCGCGCCCCCTGCAGGCCCTTCCCGCACGCTCCCAGCACCCGACATGCACTTTGCACATACAGGAACCGGATGCCGGGTAGCGATGGGCTGCCCACTCGCTTCCCTGCAGCTGCTCAACGACCACCAACGATCGGCACCATCGCTACCTGTGCAGAGAGGGCCACAGAGTGGCTCTCTCTACATTGGTCTTGGAAAAAAGGTATTGCAGTGATGCCTCAATATTGAGGCATCACAGCAATACCTTAAAAGCGTCTGGAAGTGATCAGGATCGCTTCCAGATGCTTTAAACCCCTAACGACATACAGGGTACGTCGTTGGTCTTTAAAGACCAGTTTGTGTGTGACGTACCCTGTACGACGTGTGTCATTAAGGGGTTAAAATTACATGCCCTATCTGAATCATGAAAGGTTCATTTGGACTTTACTGTCCCTTTTAAATGTGAATTTTTCAGCTTTCACACATCACAGACTGATATCAGTACAATCTATTAAATAGTCTTATTTTTTCACTAGGTAACCTGAAAAAGGCTCATATTGTTGATCAGGCAGATATAAAATTAAGGGGAAGATTTTCAAAATCTCATCACCTTTTAAGCTTTATCCCATAGATACATTTTTACCATTTTTATACACATTTTAAGAGTTAAATAACAAACATAAAAGGTGGCATGAATGATATAAATTGATGCAGCCACAAGCCGGTAAAGACTGATGTGTGACTGCGCACTGCTCCTGTCACAAAGTGCAAGAATACCTGAGCTTCAAAATGGCTGCAACCAGTATGAAGATGTGTCGCTTGACCAACCTCCAGTAAGAGATTGACTCATGAGATTGTATTTAATGAGCAGCTCAGGAGGAAAAGCAGACACATGTTAAGTTAGTAATTTGAAATCGTGCCCAGCAGGGTAATTTCCCTTTAAAGTTTCAAAATAGACAATAATGTTAAAAAATATATATTTTTAATCCAACATTTATTATTCGATCATTTATAATAGTTTGACTAGCGCTACTGTTAGACGTACTGTATGAACTGTATACATTTGCTTTACTTTTAACAGACTCAGAGCTCCAAAGTCCCCTGATGCAACAGCAGATATCGGACATCATGAGTTTTCCTATGCAGTTATGCCACATGTGGGTGCGTATCTCAACAAGATAATCTTAGCATTGGATTGTATCTTATACTTTAGAACCTATTGATTGCCACATAATCTGTATCATTACTACCATCCTCATGTCAAATGGCTTTTCTGTCAAATAACAACCAGTGACTAACATATAATTTCTTGCTCAACTCAGAAATGGAGTTTGTCTTTTTTTTCAGTCATGGGGAAATCTTATTAAATCTTTCCCAAATAATGTACAGAAGTAATATATCTCCATGTTTTTTTTAACACTTTATATGTTGAAAGTGCTACTTTAAAGGGACATTATACACTCATTTTTTTCTTTGCATAAATGTCTTGTAGATGATCTATTTATATAGCTTTTAAAGTTTTTTTTTTTTTAAATAAATGTATAGTTTTGCTTATTTTTTAAATAACATTGCTCTGATTTTCAGACTCCTAACCAAGCCCCAAAGTTTTATGTGAATACCGTCAGCTACCTTCTCCATCTTGCTCCTGTTTGTGTAAAGGGTCTTTTCATATGCAAAAGGGGGGGGGGGAGTTTCTTATTTCCCACTTGCAGTGGGCTTTCCAGCTACCCTTTCAACAGAGCCAAACTGACAGCTTCTAAGTAAGTTTTTAAACAGTTTTTATACTGGATTTTTATATCAGTATCTGTGCATCTTATTCTTTATAGTAGTGTCTATTACATGCAGTTATATGAAAATGAGTGTATACTGTCCCTTTAAGGGTTGAGTTTGTGTTGGAATAGGAGAGAGATGTGTTTTTCTCTCTTTTTTTTTTTTTCTTTGGGCTTAAAATGCAAAAATTGAGTCATTCTTAAGTTTTTAAGATCTTAAGAAGTAAAATCTTCTTTCTAACTCTTACATTATAATTCTGGCACATTTACTATAACATATGCTTTGTCATAAATTAGAAATGAAATATTTAAAGCCTGGTTTGTTTTTTACGCTTCTTTGACTTGGAAAAAAAATCAATATTGGAGTTTTGGATTTTGTTCTTTGTTCAGTACAGGAATCACATTTATTCTAGAAAAATGATTGTATTCTTAGGAGCACCCAGTGTTGCTCCCAAGTCCTTTTTTTCTGTTATTTCTTTTTTTTTCAAGATGCTATTTTTAAATTAAGATGTTAAAGAATTATTAACCGTTTGCAATTTATTTTAGTACCATTGACACAACATGAAATAGTTTAGAGAAGTGGGGTAAATAGATATGAAGAAAAAAAGATCTATACATAATTACTTCATAAATAAATGTTAGAATTAAAGGGAATACACAAATTCTTCTTTAAATCCTCCTATTAGGTAGAGTTTATAATTCTATTTAGTTGCAAACATAAAGTATAAGTGTTATGGGGCATATTAGTGGGTAAATAATTTCTCCCTGATCCTTCTGCTTTTTGCACTTTACACTGTGGCTTTAAAGGGACAGTCAACACCAGCATTTTTGTTGTTTAAAAAGAAAGATTATCCCTTTATTACCCATTCCCCAGTTTTGCAAAAACAACACAGTTATAATAATACACGTTTTACCTCTGTAATTATCTTGTATCTAAGCTTCTGCTGACTGCCCCCTTATTTCAGTTCTCTTGACAGACTTGCATTTTAGCCAATCAGTGCTCACTCCTAGGTCACTTTACGTGCATGAGCTAAATGTTATCTATATGAAACACATGAACTAATTCCCTCTAGTGGTCAAAATGCATTCAAATTTGAGGCAGTCTTCAAGGTCTAAGAAATTAGCATATGAACTTCCTAGGTTTAGCTTTCAACTAAGAATACCAAGAGAACAAAGCAAAAGTGATGATAAAAGTAAATTGGTAAGTTGTTTAAAATGACATGCCATATTTAAATCATGAAAGTTTTTTGGGGACTTGACTGTCCCTTTAAGACTTCCAGTGACCCTTTATTTGTGTATAAATACAACAGTGTCTTATTTTTTGTACATGATCAGGATCATTTCAGGAAGCCAGAGTGATCCAGAACGCATCTAGTTTCTGCAGTCCCCTCATCACTACAGTATCAGTCTGTACACCGGGCACATTATGGGGCGCGTTTACTGTGCTTTCTCCAGCAGTGATCCTTGAAACTGTGAAACAAGTAGGTGTATTCACTTATTAGATCACTTTGTCAGGACATTGCATTTCTCATCTTTATTTTTTTATAACTCATTTGAATTTTTGCAGTTACTATAACGTTTCAATAAGAAACATAGTGCAAGTAGCAGTTATGGGAGTTGGATTGTGGTGCCAAAAATGTTTTAAAGTTATCAACAACCATAGTTTTACTACGTAGTGTTTTGTTTACATTTCATGTCAAGCAGAAATAATAATGAAATAAGTAGTAAAGAACTAGAACCAACCCCTCACACCAGGACAACTCTGTAGCCTTTATTCTTACCCCTGATTTTTGAGTTCTAGAACCAACTCTGCGTATAAGTGTATTCATTTTTTATTCAAATTTTACTTCATGATTTTAGGAATGTGCTTTTATATTTTAACTGTGTATCGCAAATAATCACTTGTTTTCCTTGTTTACTATAGAAATATTATAAATATACATGACCCGTTAAATAAAACTATTTTAAATGTTAAATATTTGCCAAAGAGATGCACATTTATGGATAGACCTTATGGGTTGGCTTTAGGATAGCCACGGCTAGGACATTCCATGCCGTCCTAACGGCTCTAAACCCCAGCGCAGTTAGGACGGCATTGAATGTCCTAACAGTGTAAAGGGGTTAATATGTCCATGTTTCCTGCACACTAAATAGATGACCCTTGATATTCAAAACTTCTTTAATTTTTAAAAAGTATGATTCATATTATATATTAAGGCCTAAATGTGATGTTAAGGGTAAAGGAAAAAGGCATTATATTACGTGTCTCAGCAATTAGTTCACATCTCATAAAAAACAACCTGTGAGCAAAGAACCCAGACAGTGCATCCTAACAGTATACAAGTTTAGGTTTCAAGCATAGTCTTCCACCATCTACACCATATTTTTTAGACCTTTGTGTCTTTATAGTAAAATGTTATTCAGATAATACCAGAAACATATATAGAAGCTAAACGTATTTTGGTATGCTCCTTATTGGGAAATGTCAAATATCCATTGTCCTGTGCTGCCTTTAAGAAACATATACACATGTATTCAATATAATGAAGTCTTGGGTTTAAATTGTATTTACTATATAGTCACATGCCAGTTGGGTCAGTTTCTTGGTTTATACTCATTTGATATAGACCTTTCTTAGGGTCACAGTTTTTTGCCATCTATTATACCATATTTTTTACTGCATTCAAAGTGTTAAAATAATTGAAAAAAAGAATGAGATGATGCTTATCTCCTTGAGTACAACATTCTCTTTATGTGCACAAGTCAGCAGATTTAGAGGTCTGGTAATTGAGTATCTACAGGACAACAAACTGACTTGGGGAAATTTAATACAGAGAATTGTACGTGATTTAAATTCAGAACTAGATATGCAACAACACTATTCAGGGAAGACATTGAACTTCTGTTTGCAACTACATTAGCATTTACGTGAGTGTCGCATGTAAATATTTTTATTATGTGTTTATTTTCTTCTGTCAGGCAGAGAACAAATCAGACACTCTGGTGTTGCGACTATATGAGTCTTATGGCAGCTCAGTTGATACCTGGTTACAAACATCACTCCCTGTGAAGGAAGTGTTCTTGTAAGTATATTTGTGTATCACACACTAACTAATAAATGGAGTGCAACATAAAATTAACAAGGACTGTAAGATTAGCTTTAGATCATACTGATAAAATATGTTTGCTTAATATAACAGTTGTTGTGTATCTGTAATCCATTAAAGGACCACTCAATGCAGTAGAATTACATAATTAACAAGTGTATCATAAAAAGACAATGCAATAATACCTACTCTGAAGAGCAGTAGATTTTATTTATTTTCTGTCAATAAAAATTTCCCCTATTTTCTGGCCCACTGTATCAGCCAATCACAGACTAGTCTACATATACCCTGTGAGCTTGTGCACATGCTCAGTGGGATCTTGTTCTCCAGAAAGTGTGAATGTAAAAAGACTGTGCAAAATGTGACAATGGAAGTAAATTAGAAAGTGTTTTAAAACTGCTGCTCTTTCTTTATCATAAAAGTTTATTTTGAGTTGAGTGTCCCTTTAAACTAGCAGAGTTTTAAAACATTCTGATTAAATGAACACCTTGTTTTTCAACTGGCAAATTCCCCACCACTTACTTTATGTAGAGGTACCAACCCAGACTTATACTGAAGTGGACAAGCTTGCCACTGTCCTTTTATTAGTAAAAACTGCATCGTTTTGCGATTTCCTTATCTGATCACCTCTGCTGAGGTCAGTTAGGGACAGGTGCTGTGCATGGTTATGTTTGTGACATCCCCTGTGTGTACTTCCAGTTCTCAGAATTGAAGAAGAAATTTAAAATAATACAGTGGGGGTATGGGACCCCATGACAAAAGGGGGTAATCATTGCTTTCATGTAAGTGTTATTTTTTTCTGCCTCTTACAAGACCTTCACAAGCAATAAGACTTAATTTTGCTTTCACTGTGCCCTACATTACAGTTAAACCATTGCAGCACTTAGGTACAGAGGTCACTTGCGTGAGCCCAGTTGTCTCATTTTAAATCTAATTAATAATGCCTGACAGGTTAACAGCTATCACATTCTGTTAAACAAAACATGCACTTTGGAACATATACAGTGTCATATTTTCCTTTTTAAAATGCTGTTCTCTGAGACATATTCATTTGTTACAACCATTTCTGTAATCCTTTATAGAAGTTCAGGAAATAAACAAGAAGTATGTTAATACTAGGTTGTATCTGATATTACAATGGAATGACCCATTAACAGATAACTTTATTGAAGACTAGTCTAAAACTCGGAAACGGTTAAAGGCACTTAAAGGGACAGTGTACTGTGATGTTATTGTCTCCTTTTAAATGTTCCCAATTACATTTTGCCTTTTGGAGTGTATTAAATTGTTTACAGCTAGCTACTTAAACTTGATTTTGTCATTTAAATATCTGCTTTTGCCTGTTGTATTGCCACTTTTAATGAAAATTTAAATACTTGAGTACTGGTTATAGAAAACTATGTAAACAAGAAGGGTTAGAAGTCATCACACTACTGGTGCAGAGAGTTAAGATAATGAAGATTTTAAGTAAATCAAGTAAGCTGAGATCTGCTCTCTCTGCAAACTCAGCCCATTTCATTGGGTTGTTGTTTCGGAGACAGCTCTTTCATATACAAAAAATACCTAAAGGAGCAATTTCCCATACATTTTAAACTCTGCATCTTTTATAACAAGTCATTGTAAACACTTTAATGGGAAACCAATTTTACAGTACACTGTCTTTTTAAGATAAAAATTGATAGGCATGAGACTTGGTTGTACATAAAAAAGCTTATGTGATCGATAAGTTCATCTTCTAAGAGAATGTCCAATAAACACTGAACTCTAAGTCTGTTTCTAATCCTTGTCAGAATATAGGCAATTAAAACCTAAAGATAATCTGTATTGTGTATTATGTCTTAATTTTAATAGCTTACAAATTAATCTCACGTGTAAATAAGAGATTTGCTACTTTTTTAGCACATTAATCACTTATTCAGTTATTGGATATTGCACAATGAAATCTTAGCTTTGTTTCCATCAAATTTGTAAAAAAAAAAAAAAAAAAAAAAAGTACATTTCCTGTAATGTGTATGCAAAGAAGCTCTAAAGGAAATGTTTTATTTCAGTTGAAAACTTCTTTAAATGAATTGGAGTTTTTGTTGTTAGTGCAAGTTAAAGGGACAGTATAGAATTAAAATGCTCTATTTTGTAGATCATTTATTTTAAGTATTTCGATTCCACTGGGTTAACTTCTGTATAGGTGCTAGATACATAGTTATGCTCTTGTACAACTCTAGATAAGGTTACAATTGGTGAGCAAATGAAAACCAGGCATACACATGTATGCTCTAGTCACTGGCAATATCCCCATCTGGAGCACAATTGGGTTAAATAAATATTCATCATGTACACTAGAATGACAATTTTACGTTTACAACTGGAATATGATCAAAACTTTAGCATTTCAGGAAACAACTGAAGTTGGGCTTTTTGACACCGTAGGAAGTTAAACTATATACTGAGTTACATTTTTGGAGCAAAATCATTTGACCAAAACTATAGGTAGTAACTTTAATAATCATTTTTATTTTTCTTCTTTATTTCAGCTGTGATCTCCTAGAGCGTCCTGATTACAGTCAGACTCCTGTTTTACATAACCAAGGGGTGAAACTTTCCTTTACCCCTTTTAAAGTGCTGACACTTCTATTCATTCTGCATAGATAATTTAACCTTCCATTGGTAAAATAATCAACGAGCTGAAAGGGTTGCTGCATCATATCTGCGTGCAACAAAGTTTATGAAGATGTTACCTGTGTGATGTAAATACTCTAATAAACAGAAAAACAACAAATGACAAAAGCATTAAGCAATCCAAAGAAACTAATCACACTTAAATATTTGCTGTTTCAAAACAGAAGTTACTATCTCCTGCTTGTTTTGTTTATTTTATTATGTAACTGCTTTATAAGGTTTTTTTACCTCTGTATTGTACATGTGAGTCTTTCTCTTACTTTTTTGTCATTGGCACGTTACGGGTAACCCTTACAAATTTGGATTTTGTTGACCTCTATACCATTTCCACCACTCTTGTTTTTGAGCCTTGTATGATTTTGGTTTCATACTGCACATGCACAGTAAATGTCAGGACTAGCAGCAATTCTTTTGATAGGCAAACTTTGCTTACAGTTGTCACTCATCCATAAAACAGTGTCATCACCTTCCTCATTATCAAGCTCCAACATAAAAATTTTACCTACATCTTTGATCTTCTCCATCACATAATTGTCAATTAGCCCCTCATCTAATATTATTGAATCACCTCACCTTTTACAAATACAGTGCAACCCATCACATTGACCAGCTTTGATACAACATAGTTGCTATTTCTATCTTTTTTTTTTATAAATATATTTTTATTGAGGCAGTAAGTAATGTTTACATAGCAAGGATATATGTCCAGGCACAAATTGAAAATGGTAAGGGTAAACTTAAATTTCACATACATAAAATGAAGTAAAACATTGTCCAAATCATAACGTACAAGCATTACCATTACTACTGTTACACCTAAAGCCCTGGCATACCACATACTAAATATACTAAAGAGAGCTTCAGATATATCACGTCACAGGTTTATCGATAAGGGAGTAGTATCTGATAGGTGTTATAATATAAGACCTAAAGTTCTTGTTGTATTACTTGAGATATATAAAGTTAGAGTTAGTATCTAATGTATGATTAGTATTAGTGTCTTGACATACCATCATGATGCCTCCATTTTGTTTTAATAGTGGTGAGATTGGTCCCTGGGTCCCCATACCAATCATAATATGGTTTATCTATTAGAAGCGAATTAAGGCATAGGAGGGAGCTAGCTTCATGGTTTTATTAGAAATAAGAGAAGAAAGAATTACAGCGGGCAAGAGCCGCTCAAGTTGAGAAAGTAAGAGAAGGGTAATGGGCGGGGGGAAGGGGAGAGGGGGGGGGGTGGGAAGGGGAGAGGAAGAGGGGGGGGGATGAGGAAGGGGGGGCGGAGCTAGTTAAATCGACTATCGAACAAGTCTTTTAGATCTGCAGACCTTTTTGGGGATAAAGCAGTTGAATCAGGAAGTTCAAATACTATTTGATGTGTCTATACATGTCTCAATGGAGTACACATAGCTAAGTTCCTCTATGCATTGTAAACTCTAGTTAAGAAAAATACCTTCTATGACTGCTCTAATAGATAGGGTAATGGCCTCCCAATGCAAGCCTATGTAGGACATAAAGTAAATGTTGAAATGAATAAAATTACCTCTGAAGTATGAGACAACTTAGTGAGTGAGCTTATACAATAGATGTAAGGAGTATTCTAAGAGAGGTGCTAGTCTGCAAAATGATAATGAGTGTCTCCATCTCAGTTGGTTAAAATATCCAAGCTTCAAAGGCAAGAGTGAAGTCATAGTCATTATAGTATGGTTCCCCTAAAAATAACAAGAACTCTATCTAGCACTGTCCTTACAGCCAGGATTCCAAGTTCTTTTCACTCGGGGGGACAACCTTTTAGTATAACAGTTAGTTGTAATTGATATGAGAGGGGTTTAACAAGCCCTATATATAAAGCTAAGGCATAACTATTCTATATGAATTAAGAGCAGGCAAGTAGTACAGTAAGATAGCATCTCAACAAAGTTATAATGGGTAAAACAATGTAAAGCACTATAGAACTATGCAGCACCCACCACCCAACAGAACTAATGTAGGCTGCTAAAATACAGATAGAGATTTACTTGTCTCATTCCCAGTAGATACACAGGGGACTGCATGATATCGTTAACAGATAGACAAAAGTGTACATTTTGTACCGATAGGAGCTTATCAGATATGTCTATGTGTAAAGGTGGCCAATATTGTAGAAAAGGAAACCTTTTGGTATATCATACACACTATGATGACTGAAAAACTGTGTGAGACAAGGGAAGGGGGGGTGTAGCAAGGAAATGCTAAAACAGCTAATAGATGCCAATCATCATACAAAGTATTCTTAACTTATGTCCCCTGTTAGATAACATATACCTGGGTAAGACACGTTTAAAGATATCTATAGTACCTCTTAACTAGGCAGCACATCAAACTAATGCAAAGACAATTATAAAAATCTAAAGAACAAGTTACAACCAATTAACACATAAACAAGTCTTATACATTAGGTCCGTATTAGGGGTAACAAGAAAGATAACGTCCAAGTTTAGAAGAAAAAAATAAAAATACTAACAGGCATCTGTTTATCTCATAGCAAACCTAATCCTATTGGGTAATTGGTATTTGTTGTCTAATGGGGTTGAATATTAACATCAGAACCCTAAGATATACAAGTAGTAAACAAGTAAACAGTAATTCTATATAAATACATATTGGTAAAGGGAGACAGCGTTGAAGACAGGAGAGCATATATGGCTAGTCTAGGCTTTAAAGCTAATTGATTTGACACATTCACTTTCAGCATTATCAACCATAATTAGTATGTCATCATTAGCGGTAGTCTGCGGGCCCAGTATATGACTGAAAATTCTACAGAAGGCAGATGCAGTGTTAACAACAGTCAATAATTCTATATAGGTCTCTGAACAAGCTGATGTCTGCGTGTCTTCTGCAAGTAAATTTGGGTGCAAATAGCTTAGGGAGTCAAAACTTTGCATTGATCAGAGCTGCATCAAGACTGTAGGGTAATAAATTTAACTAGAGAACCACGATGTAACAATCAAATAATGTCCTAGAGGCATAAGAGCTGATAACGAGCGGCTGTCCTCAGGAGTGTAGCGAGAAAAAGCTTGACTAGCCCACGCCACATCTGACCAGTCTACACCAGTGTGCGGGTCCCAGCTTCCTGTAGAGACTATATTCTGAGCAGTCCATAGGGTCAGGGAGGTCGTCCGATCTGAAACATAGCAACATGTCTCCCAGAGAAAAGATTGGCTCACCTCCAGCATAGAAAGCGGCGTTCATGGCAGCCGACCTGAGATGTGAGGACACCACGGCCATACGACTGTGAATGCAAGCAGGCACCTGCTCCACAACCACGCACCTTGGGCTCTGCAACAGAAGAACGCGGGGCATCCGCAGCTGTGGCCAAAGCACATGATCCATGTCTCCCTCGGACCGGTCAATCCGCTCCCCACTGTCAGGAATCAAGCAGTGCAGCTCCTCTACTGTGGGACAAGGTTTGAGTCTAGGCGTCCAACGTGGCTCTGCATTCTGCGAGATCTGCTCCGGTGTGGTCACAACGCATATTACTGAGGCAGTGTGGTCAATAAGGAGCGGATCACAGTGGCTCTGTAATGAAACCTCGGTGTCATCATTATTTATAACATGCATCGAGGATGGTGTTTGTAGCTTCATCGGCAGGCATTCTGAAGGTGTTTCTAGCTGTATTTCTTCAGAATCTTTGTCTGTTAGAGCGTTAATGGCCGCTCCTTTCGAAAATGACTTTAGGGAGTCTGTTAGATCAGAAAAGCAGTTGTCCATCTGTCTACCAAAAGGCTCCAGTAAGGCGAGTAGTATGTCAGGCTCTTCCCCCACTTTAAGAGTAGTTTCAGGATATGTTCCATAGGACTTCGAGCTAGTGGTAGTGGTGGAGGGCCTGCCGCTTTCGCTACGCCCAGTGTGACGACTCTCTCCTGGAGGAGCTAGCAAACCTTGATATCGCTACATAATTCTCAGACCATAAATCCTTTCATTATAGATTAGGAAGTGGTATCCTATCTGTAAAAGTAGTTTGGGATTTTGTTGGAAATAGATAGTATATAATTTAGGGCCTAGGAGCTCAGTGAACATGCTTCTGTCTGCCTCGGCTGTTGGCTCCGCCCCCGCTATTTCTATCTTTTAATACCAACAAAATAAGTTGACCTCCAGCATTGACTGCCAAAACAACATCTTTGCCAATTACAACCTGTTAAAATGCTCCATCCCTTAGTCACTGGGTTTAGGGCAATGATAGCCAGAACCTCTGTGCTGATGATACCCTCTTGTCAAAACCCAGGATCATAGAATGGTGTAACTGATGCCCACTAATTTATATGATACTGTTGCCCAGGAGCCACTTTATGACTAACTTAAACAGCCAGCTACTGAGCCAATGTTACCATAATTTTCTTTATCTTTTAAGAATCATCCTTCAATAATTGTAAATCAGTCCAGGTGACATCTGTCACCCATGGTTTTCAAAATGGACTTCCAAGATAAGATATCTAGATATTCATAGACATGGTTACAGTGGACTCTTGAGTTGCATGTATAATGGTTTGTCTTTCTCTGTGATGGAATGAGCTTCTAGCACCACAGTTTGGTAAGTACTTGGTGCAGTTTGTACAAATGGCTGACCTATTATGAAGACAAAATAAGTCTTTACACAGTGTTCAGGGTAAGCTTTTGGTGATTGTTGGTGTTTAGTACTGTAAGGTCTGGTACTTATGGATCTCAACTGCGGGAAGTATTTGGAATGTATGCCTTGTAACAATGACACACTGAGAGAGCACAATGTATCCTTTATTATTGGCAAGTAAGTTGCTATTGAATTCGTAAAACCTAATCAGTAAATCTGAATTAGGTTTAGTAGCAATGCTTGGAGTTCAGTTCACTTCGGTAATGTTTCTATGGATTAATAAGAATCTTGGTTGAGAGAAGTATGAGAAGTGACTACTGAAGTAATGGGAATAATCTGCTGACTCGTACAATTAGTGAGGAATGAGGTGAGACAGCTGAGTCTCTTAGTTCTCTGTGGAAGCGGCAAGGTTCCGGCTCTGAGAGGCTACAGTTACAGAGTATCTGTTTGTTCAGTGGATCGGGAGTAGCGGCAGCCTCTTAATCTGTGTGTCTGTGTGCCGCGCAGCGTTCAGAGCTGACAGGCTGAGGGAGAGGAGACACGCACAGTGAAGGGGGCGTGTGTGAGCGGCAGCGCAGGTATGCTATTGAAAGTTTGTGCAGGATATTTACAGTGAATAAGAGCAATTGATTCTAGAGAGAGTTCTTCCTTGCGGTAGGGGTTTTACCCTTGCTGGGTCCGGTGATAGTAACCAGAGCAACCTTGTTCACCGGGAGTTGAAGTGAGGAGAGAGATTGACAGCGTGTCACGGCCGGTACAGCCTGAATTAGTTAGACTATAGTGGATATGCAATCCTTAATAATTGTAATCCTCTGGAGGCTTGGAGGGTTAGCTTCTTGGTGTAGCTAGCGTAATCCTTAGGACAGGTATTCCTACACACAGGAGGGTAAATCCTAGAGCTTGAGTAGATCAAGTGTATACAGCTAGTAACCACAATACTGAAGCAACAGGAAGGGCGTGTCCAAGGTTTAAATAACCTTGCAAGGTGAGAGAACAGGTAAAATTAAAGGGCCAGCAAGAATATGATTGATTCCATGACAAGTACATATCTTTTATTTAGCAGATGAGGTTGTGGCATCTAATACTCACTCACTTTATTGAATGGATGTAGCAACAATTCTGTTTTTGTTTGGGGTCTTTCGATGCAACACAACCCAGACCCTCACTGTGGTCCTAACATGCATGTATCTTAAATTAGCAAAGCTCTGTTCTGAGTTAGGATCTCAATTATTTGGTTACTCTTTTATCAAACAAATAAATTTGTTAAGATTCACTTTTTTTCAAGATGTGTGACATGGAAATACTTTTTTTTTAATGTTCTGCTTTCTTTCTAACCTTTTGTTGGTATATTATTAATCTTAATACAACCATATAATATTAAGCCACAGTACAGTATGATTATAAATTGGGTCTTTATAATGTATTCAAAGAAATTCATTGTTCTCCAATAGGGCATGTTCCCTTCTTTAACCTGTTCCTACAGTTCTAGTGAACAGACTGCACTTTGCATGTATCAGAATTCTTGCATGGTGATTTTGGCTTTGGCACTACTGACTACCATCCATCTCAATTGTGGGGAAAAGAAAAAATGTATATCTTTAGTGTAGTGGAAAAATATCTAAACTTTTCACACCCTGACACGTGACATGGACATACATTTTTTTTTTTAACCCTTTGTTTGTATAATATTATTGCTCTTAATAGAACCATATAATGTCGATGGGGACTGTCTTTTGAAGGTCTTAATGCTTTGATCCACAGTACAGTATGATTATAACTTAGGTATTTTTAATGCATTCAAAGAAATACACAACTACAATATATTCCTTTTAACACTTAACCCATACATAAGTCATCATTATTATTATTATTATCTTTTATTTGTAGAGCGCCAACAGATTCTACAGCGCTATAAACAAATGCGGAGTACAACAAAACATTTATAGGGATCAAACTAAGGGCCCTGCCAAGAGTCGCTCTGTTGTAGTCAGCTCTTAAGAAGGTGATCTACAAACAGCTGGATTTTTAGGCTTACATGCTGAGGAGGTTCAGGGGATAGCAATGGAGGAGCGGAACTGGTATAAAGAAAGGTTAGTATAGGTTGTATGCATCCCTGAAAAGTAGAGTCTTTAGGGAGCGCTTGAAGCTTTCAAAACTAGGGAGAGTCTTGTGGAGCGAGGCAGAGAGTTCCACAAGATGGGAGCCAGTCTGGAGAAGTACTGTAAACGGAAGTGTGAGGATGTAACAAGAGAGGAGGAGGTCATGAGCAGAGTGAAGGGGACAGGAGGGAGAGTATCTGGAGACAAGGTCTAAGATCTAGGTGGGAGCAGTGCAGTTGAGGGCTTTGTATGTCAGAGTGAGAATTTTCTTCATAAATGGAAAGAGTCCACAGCTGCATTCATTACTTTTGGGAATTCAGAACCTGGCCACCAAGAGGAGGCAAAGACACCCCAGCCAAAGGCTTAAATACTACTCCCACTTCACTCATCCCCTCAGTCATTCTTTGCCTTTCGTCCCAGGAGGTTGGCAGAGAAGTGTCAGAAGTTTGAGATAGTGTCTTATGGAGGGTAGTAGTCTTCGAAATGGGACTGGAGTTTTAAGTAATCCTGTCAGTCTCTCAGTGAGAGCCTGGATGAAAGTTAGAGTCTGCGAAACCATCCCGACTCATATTAACAACTCCACAAGCAATCAACGTTGTCGAGCTTCGCTTGGCTGCCTGCTTCTCTCAAGTCCATGGCCGAGGCGCTGCTACTATCCGTCACACTTGAAGGGCTGTGTTCCTGTTCCACGGCGTGGATTTAGGTAACATTGTTTCATTTTACTAATTCATGAATGTACCGTAACTCATAATGAAAATACAGGGTATCAGTGGGACTCCTTTGGTATCTTGGAATCAAGGGTTAATATCTCCTGAGGGGGATTATAGAACAGGGGGGGTATTAAACATGTTTGTTATGTGAGTCAGTCTGCTTATGTGTAGTATTATCTGGGCTCATGGCTTTTGGAACATAACGGCCTTGGGAAGTGATGCAACCTTAATGGTTGGGCGCACTTTTTTTTGGAATGTACGGTTCACCTTCTGATCGGCATGTTTACGTCTGGTTTTTCATTTCCACATTCCTGACTGTGTGGCGACGGAGAAATTACGGTCTGCTGGTGTCTGGTTCGTAGGAGGTGGTAAGTGCCCCAGCCATTGTGGGTGTCAGGTGCCGTTTACATTTTTTACTATATACATAGTCCATCTTTTTGGTATTCTTATCCAGTTATGGAGGACTCTGATGTTCGAAACTGTGAAACTGTTCGGCTTTTGGATTCAGATCCTTCATCCTGTGATGAATGCGAATTGGCCCAGTTGACACAGGTCTGTCGGTTATGTTCGGTAAGCCACAATAGAGCGCCTTGTTCCTCGGGCTCAGGGAATCAAGGGACGGCTGAGTCATCCACCTCCTGTCCTTCGAGAGACGAGTTCCCTACCGCTTCATACTACTACAGTGCGGATAACCCAGCTTATGTTTATTCCTCCTTAGAGGGTGGCTTGTTCCCCCCGAGGTTGCAGCACATTTTCACTTTCACATACTTTTGGCGATTGCTCATCTACAAAGTCCAAATGTTTATTTGCGATTGTGCTCATGCGCTATTGTCCCGGGTCTCCCGGCCATGGGAGGGCCTGTACAGTTCCCTGCGGGGGTAGCTGTCCCTGAGTGTTGTGCTTTTCGTTACAGACTGGCACGCCTTCGTATTTTACTCAGATATATTTTTAAGTTCTTAGGGGACCCTATACTTAATGGATATGGGACTCCTCAGTCTTCTCCTTCGAATGGCTCACCTCAGTAGACATGAGGGGATGATGTAATCTCCTTCTAGTCTTGTTGCTCAGATCTTTCCCAGTGTTGTGAAAGAACAGGGTTCCCACTGGGCTGGTCCTGTGGGTATTTGTTTCTTTTTGGGCGTAAACCTACGAGTTGCCTTCTATTTTATTTTATCCGGTTAGAATGATTTTATTTTGTGGTTTTATGTTTCCTTCGGAACTTTCTCTTGGATCGATACTCTCTATTTACTTCTGTGGAAGTTGTTAAGGGACATGTTTTCGTCCTCTGTCTGTTTTTCCTTTCTCCCTCTCTGAGGGCAAATTTGTGCAACTTGACAGTATGGCCCTGGTTGCAGGCGGGTCCTGCTTGGGTTTGGATCTTCTGTATCGTGGTTTGTTCAGACACATGGCGCCTGCTCTGCCCGGCTGGTCCAGTTGAGGCGCTGAGTTATAACAATATTATTTGTGTGTTCTTGTTTTCTATTTACAAGTTTTCAGCTAAGCCTCTGAAGAGGACTTGCAGGTCCATGAGGCAAATAGGATTGGGTTCAGTCTTTATTAGCTTTCACTCTGGTTGACTGGGTCAGTGGAGTTCCACTGCGTCTCTCTCTCTTGTTTCCGATAATTTTTGGGATCTAGAGAATTCCTTCCCACGTGGTTGGACGGTTGGAGGTCCTTGTGCCTCCTTTACGCTGGTTAAGGCGGTTTTGCCTTCAGAGGCTCTAGGACTCGTTCCTTTGGTGGTTCTCTTCTTCATTGAGAACTTTTGGACTTGTCAGTTTTCTCCTTGTGGGTTCGGTCACCTTATGGGGACCTGCTTCCTTCGGGAGACGGTTGTGCCCTTTTAGGGACATTAGGCAGAGTGGCTTCTCCTGGGCTTCTTTCTCGGGGTTAGGGATGTTCTGCATCTTTTTCCTTGGGTGTTATCCTCTGTTTTTGTATCTGAGGTGATGGGAGACTAGCCGTTGCTCTGTTTGGAGGACTTTGTCTCAATGTATCCCCTTGATCTTGATAGTTGTGGTGTTGTTTGGATGCCTGTTAGGCTCTAGAGTCTTATACGACCTTGTGATGCCTTTACTCTTTTGGAGTGCTGGACTCCTGCAAGGGGTGGTCTTTTCCCTTTGGGTAGGGAGTTGCGAGGGACTCTTGTTTTTGCTATCCGGGATATTCTGGATATTTCCCTGTGAGTCTGTTTTTTTTATATCAGACGGGGTACTTAAGTTCCCGGGATATTGTTTATTTCAACAATTGTAAGGCTCAGGCCTATCTTTGTCCTGGGTTTTCCGGTTAATTGAGTGTTTACCTCAATGTTTTCACTTCATGGGTCCCACTGTGGGATGTTACCGGACCTTTCTGATCCTAGGATTGGTTTGGGATGCTCTAGTTTCCAGGGAGCTTGGGCTATGGCCTTTTGTTCTGGCAGGTTGATCTGTTTTCAACTGGGCTAGGTTTTATGAGCGCCGATGCTCCTTGGAGCTTGTCTTGAATGATACGGTTTCCCTTAGGACAGCCAGCTGATATAACCTGACGGTTGGCTTAGCTGCGCTGATGTAACCTGACGGTTGGCTTAGCTGCCTAGCAAGCGGAAAGTTGCAGGTGAACAGCTGCAGCTATTGCACCTTAAATTATGTCCTATGGGCAGGTGCTCTATCCTTTTTGATGCTCTTCTTTTCGGGGGGGGGCTTGTTGTCCTACCTACGGAGGTATGGTTACTATTTTTTTTTGGGCCTCTTCTGTGTACAGGAGGTTAGAACAGATGTTTTATCTTGTTTTGTAACTGGTCTGCTCTCTGAGTGTTTCTGCTGGTTCCGTGTTGTCATTGTCGTAGGGTGGTTTTGCTGGATCTCCTTGGGTCCCGAACTCTGTTGGAGTGGCTGGGTCCATTCTTCCACCATTTTTAGAGGGTTGGTGTTGGGGGTTCCTTTTTTCCCCCCTGCTTTTTAGATCTGCCATCGCTTGGGCTGGTCTAGCTGGGTGTAGCATCTGGAATCTGTTGCTCCTCGGGTCTTGGAGGTGCGAGTGGGCCTCTTTGAGGTTATGTACCTTTCCTTGTGACCTGTGAGTAGGTCTGGCGGTGTTGGATTGCCTAGGGGCCCTCTGTTTTAGAGGTTTCGCAACCTGATATCTTGTTCGGCCACTCTTTCCTACCTGGAAAGTATTTTCTTTCTGTGTCATCTTCATGATGGCGGTGTGTACTTGTCTCAGGTGTTTTTCTCTGGGTTTGCTACACGTATTTGTTTTTTGATTGCTCAGTATTTTGAGTTTTGACGTTTTGAGGACTCTGTCTTTTTTGGTGCTGTTGCACGATGTTCGAGAGCTATTATTCTCCTCTGATGCCTGGTTCTGGTTTGGTCTGTGCATTGCCTCCCCTTGTTTATCAGGACCCATTTGGGTCTCTGTGGGCTTGACTGGACCTTTAGGGTTTTTCCTTATGGGGTTTGGCTGTAACGTTTTGGGAATCCTTGTGGTTCTTCCTTGTCCTCTCCCTTTTGAGGGTTTTGGCTGTTACTGCTTTTTGCTAGTAAGGGGGGTGTGTTTGGGGACCGACTGCTAGGCGCAGTAACTCCTGGAGGGGTGTTGGCTCAGTGAGTCTGCTTTTTACGGTCTCTAGTTAGGCTTCCGGATTTTCTGAGGATCAGTGTCCTTGGGGCCTTTTCCTTTGTTCAAATGTTCTCTTGGCTTCGTACGAAGCAGGGTTTTTTGTGGGTTGTGGTTTTCAGACATGGTTCCCTCAGAATGGGCCGCCTTTTGTACCCTCCCGTTTTTTTGTTTTGTTTTGTTTGTTTTTTTTTAATTTTGAAACAAGCTTTATTAAAGAGAAGGTGGGAACAACCAAACCACTGGGTACAATCTTTAGGACAGTATTCATTACATACATATCGTAATATACAGTACAGCGTTGTGATAGTCTTGAGGTTGTTCATAGTTCAGAGTTCATATCTCAAAATCATACAGTCTGTTTCTCTTCATTATTAATGTTATAGTTAGGTGAGTCCATATCTTTGAGCTTGCTTCTGCCAGCTGGAGAGCTCGCAGAGTGATAGAGTTCCTATTAACTGATGAAATCTAACTTTGGAACTTAACGTCAGGATCATAACTTGCATATCAACAGTAGGTACCCGGCTTTTGGTTACATTCCACCAGGTCTCGCCTTGTTCCTAACATTATAGCCTTATTCACTATGTACCCTCTCGTTTTTAGCATTCAGTGTCCGCTATAGCTTGGGTATTATTTTCCCAAATGTAATCAATGCAGCTGTATTTATGATGAAAAACATAAATTATGCTTACCTGATTTATATTTTTTCTGTGGGGCGTCTGTTATTTTTATTCTTCTGGAACCTTTCACCCTGGTATTTCTTCTACTGTTACTTGTTCCTCTGCAGAATGACTGGGGGATGAGGGGAAGTGGGAGGAGTATTTAAGCCTTTGGCTGGGGTGTCTTTGCCTCCTCCTGGTGGCCAGGTTCTGAATTCCCAAAAGTAATGAATGCAGCGGTGGACTCTCTCCATCTGAAGAAAAGAAAATTATCAGGTAAGCATAATTAATGTTTTTGTGTTTAATCCTTGAGGCAAGAGGAAGCCAGTGAAGGGAATGGCAGAGAGGTGCAACAGATGAAGAGTGACGTGTAAGGAAGATAAGCCTGGCAGAGGCATTCATTATGGATTGTAAAGGAGCTAGGCGGCAGCTGGGGAGACCAGAGAGGTCAGAGTTGCAGTAATCAAGGTGGGAAAGGATGAGAAAGTGGATTAAAATCTTAGTTGTGTCTTGTGTAAGGAAATGTCTAATTTTAGAGATGTTTTTAACGTGGAAGCTGCAGGCTTTAGCCAAGGACTGAATGTGAGGAGTGAAAGAAAGATCTGAGTCAAATGTGACCCCAAGACATCGGGCATGCTGGGTAGGGGTAATGATGGAGTTCTTGACAGTTATAGAGAGATTGGGGGTGGAGATTTTGGAAGAAGGGGGGAAAATAAGGAGCTAGTGAGAGGACATCCAGGAAGAGAAGTGAGAAAGACAGTTAGTAGCACGGGATAGCAAGAAAGGAGATAGGTCTGGTGCATAGAGGTAGATTTGGGTGTCTTCGGCATACAAATGATATTGGAAACTGTGGGACTTAATTAGGGAACCTAATGATGACGTGTAGATTGAGAAGAGAAGGGGACCGAGGACAGAGCCTTGCGGTACCCCGACAGAAAGTGGTGACGGGGCAAAGGAGGCCCTAGAGAAGGCTACACTAAAGGTACGGTTTGACAGGTAGGAAGATGTTACAAACTGCTATTTGTAACTGGCCCTTTAAATGAAAAATTGCCCTGCTTCCATGGATCGTGGAGAAGCCTATTTGCCAGCCTCCTTCCTCATGACTATGGCCCCTGGAAGATTGTGCCCCTGAAAACCTATTAACTTTTATTGGGTGTGTATGGCCCTTTAAGAACCGTCTGGGGACATATTGTGACTTTGGTGAACAATGCCCCTTTAAGACTATGTCCCCAGACCTGTAAAATAGCTTGTCCCTGGCTTTCTCCCACTTGGTTCAGTGAATGGGACTTGCTGAGCCAGGTGCCACACAGGCAGAGTGTTCCACAGAGGGGGAGCACTATTACAAAGGCATTGGTTTTCATTGTGTGCCATTAAGAGTTAATGTTGTTCAATTCTAAATACAAGTTTGCTGGGATCAGCTCTAATTAAGTTTAGTGATAAACTTTCCCATTGTCTAATCAGACTGCTAGTGATAAGGTGGACTGCATTGTTTTATTGTGTGTAATGTTATCTGCTGAAGTAATGTTGTGGCCTGTCAAAGAGCGTTGCCTCTCTATCTAAATGTATCTAAATGTGTGATTGGGGATTTTATGCCTCCCCCTGAGAGTGTCTTTTTTGCATGTAACCTCAATAAAAAGCAGGCTGTGTGTCCAGCACAATCAGACCTATTCTGACCCTCTAACTTGCAGCTTTGACTCATGTTTGTAGGATACAGCTATAATCACTACAGGGATTGCTATGCTTTTCATACTCCCTTAGCTACAGGGATTGCTACAGAAGGAAGAAGTTCACCTACTGGAGCCTGGTCGTAGGTCCAGGGCGCAGAGCAGACGGCGAGATACCAGCCCAGCAGCGGTGGTTCATAGAGTCTGCGTTACTTATAGTGTCTACGGTGCTGCTGCTCCTTTGGGGAGCGCTAGGAGCATCCTTTTCTACGGTCCAACTTCCAGCCAGCCTGGAGGCAACCGTAACATTTGGCGGCAGCGGTGGGATAGCGTCCTAGCGCAAGGAGCAGCACCCCAACAGCACTGGTATCGTAGGAGAGTTATTGAGGGCAACGCTAGCCACTGCGCAGCGTCCCTACCTACAGCAGCATGGAGCTGACAAGATACTGGTCAGAACTCTGTGAAGAGCACCTCAACCGGATTCATCGCTATGAGGGCGCGGATTTCGTTTCAGAGGTAAAGAGTCGGCTAGTCCGATATGGTCCAGACCCTGTGCAGGAGGTAGTCGCATCATCCAGGAATTGGATACGGAGAACAAAGCGGCACGAGCCTTTGAGCGCCAACTGTGGAGTTTGAGGGTATGGACACCTAGTCTCCAGCGAGAAAGTGAGTTACAGGGAGAGGAGAGCAGCGACCTCCCTCCCCAGCAGCAGTATACCGTGCAGAGGGAAGAGACAACCAGTCTCCTTCCCCAACCAGAGATACCAGAGGCAGCAGGCCTCATAGACTGGTCCTGGGAGGACCCCCAGCAGGCAGGTGGAGATGGGACCGCAGTCTCTCTACCGGCCCTACAGGGATGCTGGGCAGGCGGCCCAGATCCCCAGCGACAGACCCAGCTACAGGGAGGGGAGAGCATCGACCTCCCTCCCCAGCCGGAGTGTGCCTTCCAGGGAGAGGAGACAACCGGTCTCTCTCCCCAGCCGCAGCATGTTCCACAGGAAGCGGAGAGCATCGACCTCCCTTCCCAACGGCCACCGGAGTATCAGGAGGAGGAGGTAAGCCAATCTCCCCCTCCCCAGCTAACTCCTAACTTGGGCCCAGGGTTAACATTGGAGATGTTAACCCCCACTGACCCCCACGTTCCCTTTGCCACCGGGCAGGACTATGCCCCAATTCCCCCGGCAGAAGAGCTGGCATCAGGACAGAGCGCTGCTGGCCTCTGCCCTACAGACCCCCTTGTTACAGGACTGGCCTGCAAACCCCTCACCCCAGCAGAAGCGCTGGCACCAGGGCAGAGTGCCGCTGGCCTGTGCCCCCCAAGTACAATCAGCTATTTGCCCAGCTGCGCCAGGAAGGCCGAGGATGCTACACTTTCATCCTACAACCTGGAACCTACAGGCCAGTACTATGTATTGTGGGGGGGCTACTTTGCTGCTAACGTTTATTTGTGGGTGGGTTGCGAGACTAACTTAGGCACTGACTGGCAGAAGGTCAGGTGCCTGGTTAGTCTCCCTCCAAAAGGGGAGATATGTTACAAACTGCTATTTATAACTGGCCCTTTAAATGAAAAATTGCCCTGCTTCCATGGATCGTGGAGAAGCCTATTTGCCAGCCTCCTTCCTCATGACTATGGCCCCTGGAAGATTGTGCCCCTGAAAACCTATTAACTTTTATTGGGTGTGTATGGCCCTTTAAGAACCGTCTGGGGACATATTGTGACTTGGGTGAACAATGCCCCTTTAAGACTATGTTCCCAGACCTGTAAAATAGCTTGTCCCTGGCTTTCTCCCACTTGGTTCAGTGAATGGGACTTGCTGAGCCAGGTGCCACACAGACAGAGTGTTCCACAGAGGGGGAGCACTATTACAAAGGCATTGGTTTTCATTGTGTGCCATTAAGTGTTAATGTTGTTCAATTCTAAATACAAGTTTGCTGGGATCAGCTCTAATTAAGTTTAGTGATAAACTTTCCCATTGTCTAATCAGACTGCTAGTGATAAGGTGGACTGCATTGTTTTATTGTGTGTAATGTTATCTGCTGAAGTAATGTTGTGGCCTGTCAAAGGGCGTTGCCTCTCTATCTAAATGTATCTAAATGTGTGATTGGGGATTTTATGCCTCCCCCTGAGAGTGTCTTTTTTGCATGTAACCTCAATAAAAAGCAGGCTGTGTGTCCAGCACAATCAGACCTATTCTGACCCTCTAACTTGCAGCTTTGACTCATGTTTGTAGGATACAGCTATAATCACTACAGGGATTGCTATGCTTTTCATACTCCCTTAGCTACAGGGATTGCTACAGAAGGAAGAGGTTCACCTACTGGAGCCTGGTCGTAGGTCCAGGGCGCAGAGCAGACGGCGAGATACCAGCCCAGCAGCGGTGGTTCATAGAGTCTGCGTTACTTATAGTGTCTACGGTGCTGCTGCTCCTTTGGGGAGCGCTAGGAGCATCCTTTTCTACGGTCCAACTTCCAGCCAGCCTGGAGGCAACCGTAACAGAAGAGAACCACAAGAGGGCTGTCACAAATGCCGAAGGATTGCAAGGTTTGGAGCAAAAGTGGGGGGTCAACAGTATCAAAGGCTGCGTACAGATCAAGGAGGATAAGCAGAGAGAAGTGGCCATTTGATTTTGCTGTAAGTAGGTCGTTGGTAACCTTAAAGGGACACCGAACCCAAATGTTTTCTTTCGTTATTCAGATAGAACATGAAATTTTAAGCAACTTTCTAATTTACTCCTATTATCAAATTTTCTTCATTCTCTTGGTATCTTTATTTGAAATGCAAGAATGTAAGTTTAGATGCCGGCCCATTTTTGGTGAACAACCTGGGTTGTCCTTGCTAATTGGTGGATAAATTCATCCACCAATAAAAAAGTGCTATCCAGAGTTCTAAACCAAAAAAAAAGTTTAGGTGCCTTATTTTTCAAATAAAGATAGCAAGAGAACAAAGAAAAAATGCTAATAGGAGTAAATTAGAAAGTTGCTTAAAATTGCATACTCTATCTGAATCACGAAAGAAAAAAATTGGGTACAGTGTCCCTTTAAAGGGACACTGAACCCAAATTTTTTCTTCTGTGATTCAGATAGAGCATTGCATTTCAAATAAAAATACCAAGAGAATGAAGAGAATTTGATAATAGGAGTAAATTAGAAAGTTGCTTAAAATTGCATGCTCTATCTGAATCACGAAAGAAAAAATTGGGGTTCAGTGTCCCTTTAATGATTGCTGTCTCTGTGTAGTGATGGGGATGAAATCCAGATTGCAGTGTTAGTCAAGAAGGGAGTCTCATGTAAGGAAATGGGATAGGTGTGCATATACTAGCTTTGAGGGAGGAGGGAAATAGGGCGGTAGTTTGATGGGGAAGTTGGATCAAGGGAAGGTTTTTTGAAGATAGGTGTGACCAGTGCATGTTTCAGAGATGAGGGAAATATACCGGTGCTGAGAGAGAGAGGTTGAAAATGTGTGTGAGTATAGGGGTAAGGGTAGAAGAGAGGGAGGGGGGTAGCTACAGATATAGTAGATGTATGTAGATATATACTTGTACCTCCTTAGGAGAAGACCTATAGATCGGTCTGTTGCATATAGTTTTGCTCTTGCAGCTTATATTGTTTGATGTAATTTACGTTTATCTTAGTAATTTTATGGTCACTAATTTTTCTTCTATTAATGAGATTTTAAGATCTGTCTGTTTCAGTTCCTATCTCTATTATTTTCAATCTTTTATCTTAGTGGTCTGATGTCACTATTAAGATAAAATGTCATGTATTTTTTTGTATATGTGTAGAAAATTCCTCTGGTATATAGATTTTCCAGTGAAGCGGCTTTCTGATATTGAAGACTATCTCCTTCTGGCTGTTCGGGGCTTGGTTTTTTTGCCAAATAACTGAATCCTACCTGGACATTATCTTGGCTCAGGTGCCATCTTTTCATTTCGCAAGATCCCATATGGATCTCTGTTGTCCTGTTCTCAGCTCTCTCGTGCAGAAGATGACTCTGGAAAAGAGTTTCCTTGGTGCCAATTACCAGGGTATGTTTTTTGGGGACAATCATAGACTCTATCTCCATGTAGCTTTTCTTGACGGAGGTCAGAAAATCCAGACTTCTTACTGCTCATCTTTCTCTTCAGTCCTCTGTCCGTTCAGTCCTCTGTCCATTGGCTCTGTGTATGGAAGTAATTGGTCTAATGGTGGCTTCCATGGCATTATTTCTTTTGCTCATTTCCATCTGTGACCTCTGCAGTTATGCATGCTCAGACAATGGAACGGAGACCACTCGGACCTCTCTCAGAAAATAGACCTAGACAGCCGAGAGACTCTCTGTCCTGGTGGATCTCCCAGGATCACCTGTCCCAGGACACATGCTTCCTGAGACCATCTTGGTAAATTGTGACCAAGGATGCCAGCTTTTTGGGCTGGGGGCAGTTTGCAGTTTCTTAAGAGCTCATGGACTTTGGACTCAGGAGGAGTCTTCCCTCTCAATAAATATTCTAGAGTTGACAGCTATCTTCAATCCTGATAACTTGTCCTCCATTGAGTTTTGTCCAGTTTCTCATATTCCAATCGGACAACTTTTCTTTGGTGGCGTATATCAACTACCCATCTTACAAGTCCATCTTAGAAGTGCAAGCTATGGAGGACTCTAATTCGTTGGAGAGTACTCCATCTTTACCTAAATCTAATACCTGTCTATATTGTGAGGAGGCTATGGTAGATCCGCCTGCTCAATTATGTTCCACATGCCTTGATAAAGTAATTATATCTAAGAAAACAAATATGTTTAGTACCACTGAGCCGTCCATCTCTGAGGAATCTTCGTCCCGTGAGGTGCGTTCCCTGCTGTCATCTCCTATTACACATGCAGCTTCTCATTGCACTGCTAATCCTCCTTCTGGAGGGGCCCTCTTACTGCCAGACTTTACTGAACAGCTACAAACGGCAGTGTCTGTGGCCTTCAGTGCTTTACCTCGCCCAGCTAAGAGCAAGCGAAAGGTCAAATATTGCTATCTTTCCCAGGGGTCATCTACTAACGTTTTGGATTTATCTGATACAAGATTATCCGATGATGACGCCTCTGATACTTCAGAGGATACTCTTTCTGGGTCGGAATCTGCTGCCTCTAAGCCTCCAGCTGCGGAGGAACCAGACTTTAGATTTAGGATTGAACACTTACACTTTCTGTTAAAGGAAGTTTTGGCTACTTTGGAGGTTCCAGAACCAAAATTACCTGAGAAAACTTGTATTCCTAAACTAAATAAGGTCTACAAGGACAGGGTTGTACCACAGACTTTCCCGGTTCCTGTAAAGATGGCAAATATTATTAAGAATGAATGGGAAAGACTCGGTTCTTCTTTTTCCCCTTTTTCTTCCTTTAAGAAATGATTCCCGGTTCTGGACTCTCAATTAGTTATGGGGTTCCATCCTTAAGGTGGATGGCACTATCTCCACGCTTGCTAAACTCACCACTATCCCGCTTGAGGATATTTACTTGTTCAAAGAGCCAATGGATAAGAACCAGAAACTCTGTTGAGAAAGTTCAACACACGGGATATTTATTTCAACCAGCAGCAGCGGTTGCTGCGGTGGCTGGATCCGGCACCTATTGGTGTGACTCTTTATCTGAGTTGATCGAGGTGGAAGGTACCCTTGACACGATTCAGGAAATAATTAAGGCCATGAGGGTGGCTAATTCTTTTATTTGTGATGCAAATATGCAGATTATTCATCTGAATGCCAAGGTTTTTCAGTACTAGCATGTAGGGCACTCTGGCTGAAGTCTTGGTCTGCGAACTTGACTTCAAAATCTAGACTTCTTTCCCTGCCATTTTAGGGGAAGATTATTTTTGGTCCAGGCCTGGACTCAATCATATTCCCGGTCACTGGAGGCAAGGGTGCCTTTTTACCGCAGGATAAGAAGAATAAACCTAAGGGACAAGGTTCTAATTTTCGTTCCTTTTGTTCGGATAAACCCCAACGGCAGCAGCCCTCCGCAAAGCCTGATCAGCCCAAGGGAACTTGGAGACTTATTCAGTCTTGGAATAAATCCAAGCAGAACAAGAAGCACGCCGAGTCAAAGTCGACATGATGGGGCAGCCCCCGATCCGTCTTTGGACTGTGTGGGGGGCAGACTATCTCTCTTTTTAAAGGCTTGGCTGGGGGACGTGCAAGACCCTTGGGTCTTGAAGGTCATCGCTCAGGGGTACAGGATAGGTTTCAGATCTCATCCACCCAGAGGCAGATTCCTCTTGTCAAACCTGTCTTCAAGGCCAGAAATATGAGAGGCCTTTCTATGGTGCATGAGGGATCTCTCCTCCCTGGGAGTAATTGTACTGGTACCTCTAGCAGAAAGAGGTCTGGGATACTATTCAAACCTTTTTGTGGTCCCAAAGAAGGAGGGAACATTTCGGCTGATTCTGGACCTAAAGTGCTTAAACAAGTTCCTGTCTGTCCCATCGTTCAAGATGGAGACAAGAAGGTCCATTCTGCCCTTAGTTCAGGAAGGTCAGTTCATGACTACGATAAACTTGAAGGATGCTTACCTTACAAGTACCTGAGATTCGTGTTCCTGGACCAGCACTTCCAGTTTGTTGCATTTCCATTTGGGCTAGCTACTGCCCCAAGAGTCTTTACAAAGGTTCTGGGGGCTCTGCTCGCTGTGGCGAGAATCAGAGGAATAGCAGTGGCGCCATACTTAGACGACATCTTGGTTCAGGCACCATCCTGTCGGCTGGCAGAGGACCATTCAAAATCTCTTCTATTTCTTCTTCGATCTCATGGATGGAAGATAAACTTAGAAAAGAGTTCTCTTGTTCTCAGTACCAGGGTGGAATTCCTGGGTATGATAATAGACTCCATATCCATGAGGATATTTCTTACAGACCAGAGACAAGCTAACTTCCAATTGTCTTGCCCTACAGACCTCCTTAAGGCCCTCTGTGGCCCGGTGTATGGAGGTTATTGGACTCATGGTGTCCAGCATAGACATCATTCCATTCACCAGATTCCATCTCAGGCCTCTTTAGCTGGGCATGCTGAGCCAGTGGAACGATGACCACTTGGATCTGTCACAACAGATTTATCTGGACAACCGGTTGAGAGAATTGCTCTGTCCAGATCACCTGTCCCAAGGGACATCCTTCTTGAGACCATCCTTGGAGATTGTGACTAAGGACGCAAGTCTATCAGGATGGGGAGCTGTTTAGGGTGCCAGGAAGCCACAGGGCCTGTGGGCTCGAGAGGAATCTCTCCTCCCTATCAAAATATTGGAACTTTGAGCGATCTTCAATGCTCTGAAGGCTTGGCCTCTTCTGGGTTCATCCCAGTTTATCAGATTCCAATCAGACAACATAACCTCGGTGGCTTACATCAACCATCAGGGGGGAACAAGGAGCTCCCTAGCAATGAGGTATCTCGGATTCTGGAATGGGCGGAGGCCCATAACTGCTCGCTGTCAGCGATCCACATTCCGGGTGTGGACAACTGAGAAGCGGATTTTCTCAGCAGACAATCCTCTCATCCGGGGGAATGGTCTCTCCATCCCGAGGTGTTTGCAGAGATTTGCAACAGATGGAAGACGCCGGAGATAGATCTCATGGCGTCTCGACTCAATACCAAGCTACCCAGATACGGGTCGCGTCCAGGGATTCTCAGACAGAGCTGATAGATGCATTAGCAGTGCTTTGAAGGTTCAGTCTGGTTTACATTTTTCCACCATTATCACTTCTCCCTCGTGTAGTGGCCCGCATCAAGCAGGAGCAAGCTTCGGCAATACTAATTGCTCCATTGGGGCTGTGAAGGATGTGGTTCGCGGACCTGGTGGGATGTCTTCATCTCCTCCATGGAGGTTACCTTGTCGCAGGGATCTGCTGGTACAGGTTCCTTTTGTTCATCAAAATCTAGATTCTCTGAGGCTGACTGCGTGGAGATTGAGCGCTTAGTCCTAGCCAAGAGAGGTTTTTCTGAGAGAGTGATTGATTCTCTCATTCAAGCTAGAATGCTGGTCACTCATCGCATCTATCATAAGGTGTGGAGGACCTACTTATTCTGGTGTGAAAAGCGTGGATTCCCCTGGCATAAGGTCAAGGTTTCCAGGATTCTTTCCTTTCTCCAGGATGGTCTGGAGAAGGGCCTTTATGCTAGTTCCCTAAAGGGACAGAAATTGTCTCTATCTGTGTTATTGCACAAGAGGCTCGCTGAGCTTCCTGATGTGAATTCTTTTGTTCAGGCTCTGTCTAGAATCAGGCCTGTGTTTAGACCTACCGCTCCTCCTTGGATTTTAAATCTAGTTCTTAAGGTTTGGCAGAGGGCTCCGTTTGAGCCTATGCATTCGGTTGACATTAAGTTATTGTCTTGGAAGGTTCTTTTTCTACTGGCTATTGCTTCGGCACGCAGAGTCTCTGAGATGGCGGTCTTGCAATGTGAGTCTCTTTACCTAGTTTTTCATGCTGATAAGGCGGTTCTTCGTACTGGGTTGGGTTTGCTTCCTAAGGTCGTTTCTGATTATAACATCAATCAGGAGATTGTGGTTCCTTTCTTGTGTCCTAATCCTTCTTTGTCATAATTTGGATGTGGTTCGGCTTTGAAATTCTATCTTCAAGCTACAAAGGATTGTTGTCTATTCTGGGAAGCGTAGAGGACTTCTTCCACTTCCTTATCTTTTTGGTTGAGGAGTATTATTCGCTTAGCATATGAAACAGCGGGTCATAAGCCTCCTCACAGGATTACGGCTCATTCAACTAGAGCTGTGGCTTCATCTTGGGCCTGCAAGAATGAGGCCTCTATGGAGCAGATTTGTAGGGCAGCTACCTGGTCCTCCTTACATACCTTTTCAAAATTTTACAAATTTGTCGTTTTTGCTTCGGCTAAAGCAGCTTTTGGGAGAAAGGTTTTGCAGGCTGTGATGCCCTCAGAATAAGGGTCTGCCTCTCTTTTACACTACCATTTTCATCCAATGTCCTCTAGAGCTTGGGTATATGTTTCCCACAAGTAATGAATGAAGCCGTGGACTCTCCTCATATTAAGATGGAAAACATAAATTATGCTTACCAGATAATTTCCTTTCCTACTGTATGAGGAGAGTCCATGGCTCCCGCCCGTTTTTCTCTGTCGGCGGAGCTAAATTTTGTTTATTCTTCTGGCACCCTTTATACTCTGATATTTCTCCTACTGCTCCTTGTTTCCTTGGCAGAATGACTGGGATATGAGGGAAGTGGGTTAGGTATTTAAGCCTTTGGCTGGGGTGTCTTTGCCTCCTCCTGGTGGCCAGGTTCTGTATTCCCACAAGTAATGAATGAAGCCGTGGACTCTCCTCATACAGAAGGAGAAGAAATTATGTGGTAAGCATAATTTATGTTTTTTGGTGCGTATCTAGGGGTTTCCCTTGGAGTCAGGTGAGGTTTTCCCGCATTCTGTCTTTTCTTCAGGAGGGCATAGAGAATGGCTTGTCAGTCTGTACTCTAAAAGGTCAGATCTCTGTCCTTTTGTTTCTTTTTCTTAAACGTCTGGCGGACTTGACAGATGTTTAATCCTTTGTTCTGATTTTGGTCACAATCTAGCTGATGTTTAAACCAGTTGCTCCTCCGTGGAGTCTTGGTCTTGTTCTCAGGGTTCTGCAGTAGGCTCAGTTTGAGCCTATGCACTCTGTTGATATTAATATTTTATCTTGGAACGTTTTGGTTCTTCTTGCTATTTCTTCTGCTCGTAAAGTCTCAGAGCCTTCGGCTCTGCAGTGTGATCCGCCTTACCTTATTTTTCATGTGGATAAAGCAGTCCTTTGTACCAGACTGGGATTTCTTTCTAAGGTGGTATCGGAATGCAATATTAATCAAGAAATTGTTGTTCCTTCTTTTTGTCCTAATAATTTCAGAAGGAACATTTGTTGCACAACCTGGATGTTGTGCATGCCCTGATGTTCTAGTTGCAGGAAACTAGAGATTTTCGTCAATCTACCTTTTTTGTTGTATTCTCTGGTAATAATGTGTTATTCGGTTGGCTTATAAGACAGCTGGACAACAGTCTCCTGAAAGACTCACATTTACTTCCACTAGGGCTGTCTCTTCTTCCTGGGCCTTTAAAAATGAGGCCTCTGTGGAACAGATTTGCAAGGTGGCCACTTGGTCCTTATTGCATACTTTTTCCAAAATCATTGTTTTTATCTCAGCTGAGGCTTTTTTGGGGAGGAAAGTTCTTCAAGCGGTGGTGCCTTCTGTTTAGGTACGCCTGTCTTGTTCTCCCTCCCTTCCATTCTGTATCCTCTAGCTTGGGTATTGGTTCCCACTAGTAATTGAATGGATTTGTGGACTCTCCATGCCATTGGAAAGAAAACAAAATGTATGCTTACCTGATAAATTATTTTCTTTCCTTTCATGGGTCCACAACCCGCCCTTGATTTAATTTTAAGATGGCTTTTGGTCTATTTTTCAAACCTCAGGCACCTCTATGCCCTTGTGTCATCTTCTCTTTCCATATTCCTTCGGCTGAATGACTGGGGGTTTATGGGAAGTGGAAGTGATACTTAACAGCTCTGCTCGAGTGATCTTTGCTTCCACCTGGTGGCCAGGAGTTGAATTCCCACTAGTAATTGAATGGATTTGTGGACTCTCCATGCCAGGAAAGAAACTAATATATTAGGTAAGCATAAATTTTGTTTTTATCATGTTGTGTGTGTGTGTATATATGTCTGTGTATTGTTTGGCTGGTTTCTATATATTTTTTCCCAATGAAATTTGTATGATTGTATGTAAGATTATATTCTTTTGAATAAACTTTCACCTTTGTTAAATATGCCCTTAGGGTGCATCAATTGCTGAAAATCAAGTCAAGAGTTTGGGTTTGGTTTTCTGAGTGGGAGAGTTAGTACATTGTGACAGATCATAACAGCATTTGAGGTAAAGAAGTTTTGCTGAGGCAGTGGGATTGTCAACAGGGAGGTTGAAATCGCAGAGAACAAGGGCAGGGGTATCTGAGGAGAGGATATAAGGTAGCCAGGCAGTACAATGATCATGACATTGAGTTGAGGAGCCAGGGGATAATACTGTATATAACTGTAACACATAGAGAGAAGGGGGAGAATAAGCGAATCATGTGGGTTTTGAAGGGAAAAATTGTGATGGAAAAGATGGGATGTATTTGTTGAAAGGTAAGAGCCAAAGGTTGAAGGATAGATGATGAAGAGAGGTCATTGATAGAAGTGACCTTGTCACAAACAGAGCAATAGTTCCAAAGTGTGCACATTAAGAGGTTGTTAACAATGAACTGGAGTTAGGTTTCCAGAGTTCTGATTTCTTGTTCTACAGAAATGCACACATGGGCGGATAAGGTTAGGCAATTGTAGGAGACCAAGAAGGAAATATCACGTGCAGCTTATGAGAGAGAGTGATATAAGAAGAGATGCAGATGTGCCGTGTTGAGAGTGTCTTTGGGATGTGGTGCAGGGAGTTTATGAATTTGCATAGCTCATGAGAGTAAAAGTAATGTGAGGGTAGGAGAGGTGCTCCAATGAATGTTTCAGGCATTGAAGGGGTAGGAGCAAATTAATATATTTGTTACAGAGACTGGAGGTAACAAAAAGAAGCATCAATATATGAAGCATTTTTACAAAAAAGAATAAGTGAAACGTGACATAAATATTATAATAGTACTTGCCTTCTTCCTTGTCCTTTGTTAATTTCTTGTATAATTCTTATCATATTTATAAGATGCTCACTTAATTGATGTGAGGATATGGTATTATGATAATTGTAGTTACCCTTCTTATTTACAGCAGAACACATACATTCACCACTGGATGAATTATTTTAAGGTTTTGAAGTTTTTACTTGCAGTCTTTTCCTGAATGTAGGTGAATGCTGTTCCTGGACTATTTTTTGTTCCACTGGTTCTTCATTTAAACAACTTGTAATCAAACTAAGACAGAGGACTGTATGAGATAACATACTGCAAAACCATGAAAGTTTTGCTGACAAAATAAATGTTACAAGCATTGTCTACTCTGGATTGGCTCACCCAAATAAGGCAAATGGTGGGACTCTGGGAGGAGATTGTTTTTTGAAGAAACAATTGCAGCAAAATTTGTTAATATATTTGGAAAGCTGTCACACTTGGCTGGTTTTCTAATCATTAGCTAGACCAAGGATTTTCAAAGTCTCAGGCGGTGAGCATCCTCTCTCATGAAACTTACAAGACAGCACTCCCATCATAGATGTTACTTTATTAGTTTTTTTCTTTAAAGAAAATGGTACTGTTTATTTTTTGTTTTAATTTGGGGAAGTTACATCTGATCCAGGGATAACAAATAGCTTTTAATAGTGTTTTAATTTGCACTTTGTTATTTCTGTATTAAATGCAAGTTACAGATCAAGACAAAAAAACGCAATGCAGTAGCATGTGCATTTGTCTCATTCGTGTGGAAACAAATGCTGAATATGGCATTCACCATGGCATTCAGATCTTTTCTGAGCCAACTTTTTTGTTGTGAAAATGCAACTCACTAAGATCTTGATTTGCACAGATCTTAGTTTGCTGAACTTTCACAAAACAAAATCCTGCTCTGAAAATAGGCAAATGATGTAGGCAGCCATATTCAGGATTTGTTTGACAATATATAGTCTCAATGCAGTGCCTGAGCGATTTCGACCTCAGTGCCTTTCTTCCACCTACATTTTGCCCTTTGTTTTATTCTATCACGACATGTCAAGTGTCATTGTCAGCTCTTAAAAATGTTTTATGTTTTGCCAAAGTCCTCGCTGCTCATGGTTTTCATTGGACATTGCAAAGTGTCACTGCTTCTGCGCCTCCCCTTATATGCTCTGGCACCCCCCTGAGCTACACAGTAGAAAAGTTATGTAATTGCAAGGTGTATTATGCCCCCTTTAAAGTAAGAAATGTATTTTACTTAATGGTTAACATTTTTATTACTTATTATTTGTTAAACTTCTGAAGTTAGTAAAGGAAGCTAAAGGGACAGTCAAGTCCAAAAAAAACGTTCATGATTCCAATAGGGCATGTGATTTTAAACAACTTTCCAATTTAATTTTATCACCAATTTTGTTTTGTTCTCTTGGTATTCTTAGTTGAAAGCTAAACCAAGGAGGTTCATATGCGAATTTCTTAGACCTTGAAGGCCGCCTCTAGCCTAAATGCATTTTGAGAGTTTTTCACCACTAGAGGGCATTAGTTTATGTGTTTCATATAGGTAACATTGAGCTCATGCACGTGAATTTACAGACGAGTGAGCACTGATTGGCTAAACTGCAAGTCTGTCAAAATAACTGAAATAAGGGGGCAGTCTGCAGAGGCTTAGATACAAGGTAATTACAGAGGTAAAACGTGTATAATTATAACTGTGGTAGTTATGCAAAACTGGGGAATGGGTAATTAAGGGATTATATATCTTTTAAAACAACAAAAATTCTGGTGTTAACTGTCCATTTTAGACAAAATTAATTACCTCTCTTTACTGGAATCCTGATTATTCAGTCACTGAAAAACCCACACATTGTGGGAAAACTTACGTTGGAGGAAAAAGGCCACATCACCAGGAGGGGAGAATCGGAGAAGGATCAGCTTGATATTATTGCAACACTTTAAAACACTTTTTGTCCGTGACATACATTGTAGCTTTAGTTAGCGCGTGTTCCTTGTTTTCTTAGACTGGCTATTTGTGTGTGCTGCCGTCTTCCCTCTACACCCCAAGTGACTTATAAATACATTCAGCTAGATTACGAGTTTTTCGTTATGAGCTGTGCGGTGCTAAAGAGCAGTTTTCTCTCACCGCTCACTTACCTACAGTGCTGGTATTACGGGTTTTTACAAACCGGGCGTTAAAAGGCAAGAAGTGAGCGTTGAGCAAAATTGAGCTCCTTACCGCACTCCAATACCAGCGCTGCTTAAGTCAGCGGTGAGCTGGTCGTACGTGCTCATGCACGATTTCCCCATAGGAATCAACGGGGAGAGCCGGCTGAACAAAAGTCTAACACCTGCAAAAAAGCAGTGTAAAACTCCTTAATGCAGCCCCATTGATTCCTATGGGGAAACAGATTTTATGTTTACACCTGACACCCTAACATGAACCCCGAGTCTAAACACCCCTATTCTTACACTTATTAACCCCTAATCTGCCGCCCCCGACATCGCAACACCTACATTATTCTTATTAACCCCTAATCTGCCGCTCCGGACACCGCCGCCACCTACATTATACTTATGAACCCCTAATCTGCTGCCCCCAACATCGCCGACACCTACATTATATTAACCCCTAATCTCCCTCCCCAATGTCGCCGCAACCTAACTACACTTATTAACCCCTAATCTGCCGCCCCCAACTATCAATAGCCCTTAAAAGTGCTTTTTGCGGGGCATTTAGCTGTACTGCAGGCCCAAACCCTAACCTAAAAATAAAACCCACCCAATGCATCCTTAAAAAAAACTAACACTAACCCCCTAAAGATCGACTTACAGTTCTGAAGACTGGACATCCATCCTCAAAAAACCCTAGCCTAAAAATAAAACCCACCCAATACACCCTTAAAAAAACCTAACACTAACCCCCTGAAGATCGACTTACAGTTCTGAAGACCGGACATCCATCCTCAAAAAAGCGGCAGAAGTCTTCATCCAAGCCGGGCCGAAGTCCTCAACGAAGCCCGGAGAAGTCTTCATCCAAGCTGGGCGAAGTGGTCCTCCAGACGAGCAGAATTCTTCATCCAGACGGCATCTTCTATCTTCATCCATTTGCGGAACGGGTCCATCTTCAAGACATCTGACGCAGAGCATCCTCTTCATCTGGAGTCTTCTTACTGAATGAAGGTACCTTTAGGTGACTTCATCCAAGATGGCGTCCCTTAGATTTCGATTGGCTGATAGAATGCTAAGGGACGCCATCTTGGATGAAGTCACTTAAAGGTACCTTCATTCAGTAAGAAGACTCCAGATGAAGAGGATGCTCTGCGTCAGATGTCTTGAAGATGGACCCGTTCCGCGTCGGATGGATGAAGATAGAAGATGCCGTCTGGATGAAGAATTCTGCCCGTCTGGAGAACCACTTCGCCCGGCTTGGATGAAGACTTCTCCCAGCTTCGTTGAGGACTTCGGCCCGGCTTGGATATGAAGACTTCTGCCGCTTCCTTGAGGATGGATGTCCGGTCTTCAGAACTGTAAGTCGATCTTCAGGGGGTTAGTGTTAGGTTTTTTTAAGGGTGTATTGGGTGGGTTTTATTTTTAGGCTAGGGTTTGGGCCTGCAATAGAACTAACTGCCCTTTTAAGGGCAATGACCATCCAAATGCTCTTTTCAGGGCAATGGGGAGCTTAGTTTTTTTTAGATAGTATTTTATTTGTGGGGTTGGTTGTGTGGGTGGTGGGTTTTACTGTTGGGGGGTTGTTTGTATTTTTTTTTACAGGTAAAATAGCTTATTTCTTTGGGGCAATGCCCCGCAAAAGGCCTTTTAAGGGCTATTGATAGTCTAGTTTAGGCTAGGGTTTTTTTTTATTTTGGGGGGGCTTTTTTTATTTTGGGGGGGCTTTTTTTATTTTGAAAGGGCTATTAGATTACGTGAAATTAGTTTAAATATCTTGTAATTTGTTTATTATTTTCTGTAATTTAGTGGGGTTTTTTTTGTACTTTAGCTAATTTAATTTCATTTATTTAATTGTTTTTAATTTAGTTAATTTATTTAGTTGTAGGGTAAGGTTGGGTGTTATTGTAACTTAGGTTAGGTTTTATTTTACAGGTACTTTTGTATTTATTTTAGCTAGGTAGCTATTAAATAGTTAATAACTATTTAATAACTATTGTACCTAGTTAAAATAAATACAAACTTGCTTGTAAATTAAAAATAAACCCTAAGATAGCTACAATGTAACTATTAGGTATATTGTAGGTAAGTATTTAGTTTTAAATAGGAATTATTTAGGCAATAATATTAATTTTTCTTTAGATTTATTTAAATTATATTTAAGTTAGGGGGTGTTAGGGTTAGACTTAGGTTTAGGGGTTAATACATTTAGTATAGTGACGGCAACGTTGGGGACGGCAGATTAGGGGTTAATAAATGTAGATAGGTGGCGGCGATGTTAGGTACGGCAGATTAGGGGTTAATAATATTTAACTAATGTTCGCGAGGCGGGAGTGTGGCAGTTTAGGGGTTAATATGTTTATTATAGTTGTGGCGATGTCTGGAGCGGCAGATTAGGGGTTAATAATTTTATTATAGTGTTTGCGATGCAGGAGGGCCTCAGTTTAGATGTTAATAGGTAGTTTATGGGTGTTAGTGTACTTTTTAGCACTTTAGTTATGAGTTTTATGTTACAGCGTTGTACCATAATACTCATAACTACTGACTTTTAAATGCGTTAGGACTCTTGATGGGGTAGGGTGTACCGCTCACTTTTTGGCCTCCCAGGACAGACTCGTAATACCGGCGCTATGGAAGTCCCATAGAAAAAAGACTTTATTGGCCTTACCGCAAAACGACTTACATAAACTTCATAAAGTGTGCGGTGACCCTAAACCTTCAAGACTTGTAATACCAGCGGGCGTAAAAAAGCAGCGTTAGGACCTCTAGGTCCTAACGCTGCTTTTTTACCCTAACGCACAACTCGTAATCTAGCCGCTTGTTTTTAAATATATAATTTTACATTTTATTTCCATATTTAAAAGTTTTCAAAAGAAGGATCTGCCATCCAGCTGATTGATATTTATATAGTGCTTTTCTTAGAGCTATAGCAGCTCCGTCAAGTGTGAGAACGGAGATATTAGAGTGTGTGAATTAACCTTTTTATGCAGAATTATGCTATGAATAGGAGGTTTTTTTTTTGTCTTTTCTTTTGAGGATATTTCACTTAAAGGGACAGTACACTGTAAAATAGTTTTTCTCTTAATGTATTGTCAATGACTTGTTATATGAGCTGCAGAGTATAAATTTTATGACAAATTGCATTTTCAGGTTTGTGTATATGAATTAGCTGATTTTGTGCTTTGAAACCACAACCTATTGAAATGGGTTGTGCTTGCAGGTAATATCAAATTTCATTATGTTATCACTTTGTGTACACACACTTACTTCCTTATCTTATATCCATTTGTAAACTAAAGCTTAATACTTAGGCCCTGATATTCAAATGTTCTCCAGCTTGGAGAGAAATTGCAGTTCAGATTGCACAGGGGCTGAACTCACTGAATATTTAAAAGAAAAAGGGCGGAACTCTCCAGCACTGCGAGATCTCTTTCATATATATGAAGAAGAGACAAGCCAAGTGCAATACAGCACTGCGTGATATGAGTTTTGTTACACTTCTGTGTTACTTTAACAAATTAGGATCATACTTTGTATATTTCTGTTTATATATACAAATTACATTACACTTTAAATTTGCTGCATTGCAAACTAAAACTGACACTTTCAGAAAATAGGAGGGAGAGACCAGTTCCCTGGGCTGAACAGGGGAGTTCCCAGGACATGTTTGAAGCTCTCTCACAAGTCTTGGGACATTTTCTAAGCATTAAATAAGCTAGTCTCACCGATTTGTCTCGCCAGCTGTATGCAGGTAATAAACGAAGGCAAACAAACAATGGCACTATTGAGGCTTTCCCCCTACTCTGTGTATCAGATAATGGTATAATATACCTGGTAAAGTAATGTTCAGAGGGAATGGAACTTATGCATAAGGTTCAAAACATGAAAGAAAGTGGAAAAAGCAGAAAATTCCACACAAAAAAATGATGCATATATAGCACTCTAAGCCCAGACTAGTCGCCAGGAGTTACCAGAAAGGGTTAAAAAATAACTTTTATTGGAATAAGATAAGAAAAAATAGAGTCACACACAATTAAAAAATTCAGGTTATTAGCATTGTGATAATGTATGAGGGTGTTATAGATGGACAATAAATATGGCCTTAAAGTGAGTGTAGTCCTCTACACCAGTGATTTTTAACCTTTTTTTGCCGTGGCACACTTTTTTACATTAAAAAATCCTGTGGCACACCACCATCCCAAAATTTTAAAAAAATCACACATTGTAGCCTAATACAGCATATATATACACACATACACACAAACACACACATACTGTATGTATTGTGCTGTTATGCCATGCCTCCTACAAACTACCCCTGCACTGGGAGTAAAAAACAAGCAAAGTTTAAAAATTATGTCACACTGTTGTCAGTCTGCCGTGACACACCTGAGGATCTCTCACGGCACACTTGTTGAAAAACACTGCTCTACACCACTAAATAATGATAGATTGCACAAATGATCTCCTACTCACAAAATAGAGTAATAAAACACTATGATGTGTAAGTCAATTACCTTTCAAGTACTATAGATAAATAGCCAGTATAAATAAATAATTCAGGTTGGTATGTGGTGCTAGAATACATATATCAAATGGCACTATAGTCCCTTGTCAGTAATTAATTGGAGATAATAAACCTTAAGTATCGCGTTTTATTGAAGCGTTCTCCTGATGTAATGCATATGAGTCACAATGCATGATCCAAGTTCTATTCTAATATTGTTCCTCTCAGCGGCTAGCTGATAATCTAGTAGTATGCAGTATTATTGTGCAATGTGTTTTATACTTCAACATATGTATCATTTAACATCAAATTGCATTGTCAGTTTAAGAACCGTAGGAGTAAAACTGATATAAGCGCTCTCAGAGCCAACACCTAGCTGTTAGTCTATTATCGTGCAATGTGTGTTATGCTTCAACACATGTATCTATTCACATCAAATTACCATATCAGTTTAAGAGAACCGTGGAGGTAACATTGTTATAAGCGTTCTCAGAGTCAACTGATGAGTTAAAATGTTACTCTCTTAAAATAGTATTCTCAATCGTTTCTGGCAGATTATCAAGCAAAATTAAATAATATTGTGCTTCCGTTGGAATATTGTTCCCCTCAGCGACTTGCTGGTGATCTAGCAATGTTAAGTATACCCGTGCTGAGTATGTTAAGTTTAACCCCTTAATGACCGAGGACGTGCAGGGTACGTCCTCAAAAAAAAGGCAGTTAACGCCTGAGGACGTACCCTGCACGTCCTCTGTGTGGAAAGCAGCTGGAAGCGATCCTGCTCGCTTCCAGCTGCTTTCCGGTTATTGCAGTGATGCCTCGATATCGAGGCATCCTGCAATAACCATTTTTAGCCATCCGGTGCAGAGAGAGAGCCACTCTGTGGCCCTCTCTGCACCGGACATTAACGGCTACGTTCGTTGGTGGGTGGGAGCCGGTGTGGGAGGTGGGTGGCGGCCATCGATGGCCTTTGTGATGCGGAGGGGGGCGGGATCTGGGGCGGGGACGACCGGGGGGACGCGCATGGATGCGCGCACGTGCACGGGGAGGCCGGGCGGGCGCGTGCACGGGGAGGGAGCAGGTGGGAACCACTACGCTACAGAAAGTTTTTTTGTTAGAAGTGGGGATCAAAGGGGTTAATATATTTATTTTGGTGATCGGTTTGGCTGGTGGGGTATTGGACTGTGGGGGGGAAGCTACACTACAGAAACAAATAATAAAAAATAAAAAAAAAACATTTTTATTTGCAAACTGGGTACTGGCAGACAGCTGCCAGTACCCAAGATGGCCCCAATAAGGCAGAGAGGGAGGGTTAGGGAGCTATTTTGGGGGGATCAGGGAGGTTGGGGGCTAAGGGGGGACCCTACATAGCAGCATATGTAAATATGCTTAAAAATTTTTTATTTTTTTTTATACCTTTTATTTTAGTACTGGCAGACTTTCTGCCAGTACTTAAGATGGCGGGGACAATTGTGGGGTGGGGGAGGGAAGAGTGCTGTTTGGGAGGGATCAGGGGGTGGGATGTGTCAGGTGGGAGTCTGATCTCTACACTAAAGCTAAAATTAACCCTGCAAGCTCCCTACAAACTACCTAATTAACCCCTTCACTGCTGGCCATAATACACATGTGATGCGCAGCAGCATTTAGCGGCCTTATAATTACCAAAAAGCAACGCCAAAGCCATATATGTCTGCTATTTCTGAACAAAGGGGATCCCAGAGAAGCATTTAAAACCATTTGTGCCATAATTGCACAAGCTGTTTGTAAATAATTTTAGTGAAAAACCTAAAGTTTGAAAAAGTGAACAATTTTTTTTTATTTGATTGCTTTTGGCGGTGAAATGGTGGCATGAAATATACCAAAATGGGCCTAGATCAATACTTGGGGTTGTCTACTACACTACACTAGAGCTAAAATTAACCATAGAAGCTCCCTACATGCTCCCTAATTAACCCATTCACTGCTGGGCATAATACACGTGTGGTGCGCAGTGGCATTTAGCAGCCTTCTAATTACCAAAAAGCAAAGCCAAAGCCATATATGTCTGCTATTTATGAACAAAGGGGATCCCAGAGAAGCATTTACAACCATTTATTCCATAATTTCATGAGTTGTTTGTAAATAATTTCAGTGAGAAACCTAAAGTTTGTGAAAAAATTTGTGAAAAAGTAAAAGTTTTATTTGATCGCATTCGGCGGTGAAATGGTGGCATGAAATATACCAAAATGGGCCTAGATCAATACTTTGGGATGTCTTCTAAAAAAAAATATATACATGTCAATGGATATTCAGAGATTCCTGAAAGATATTAGTGTCCCAATGTAACTAGCGGTAATTTTGAAAAAAAGTGGTTTGGAAATGGCAAAGTGCTACTTGTATTTATGGCCCTATAACTTGCAAAAAAAGCAAAGAACATGTAAACATTGGGTATTTCTAAACTCAGGACAAAATTTAGAAACTATTTAGCATGGGTGTTTTTTGGTGGTTGTAGATGTGTAACAGATTTTGGGGGTCAAAGTTAGAAAAAGTGTGTTTTTTTCAATTTTTTCCTCATATTTTATAATATTTTTTATAGTAAATTATAAGATATGATGAAAATAATGGTATATTTTGAAAGTCCATTTAATGGCGAGAAAAACGGTATATAATATGTGTGGGTACAGTAAATGAGTAAGAGGAAAATTACAGCTAAACACAAACACCGCAAAAATGTAAAAATAGCCTTGGTCCCAAACGGACAGAAAATGGAAAAGTGCTGTGCTCATTAAGGGGTTAAACATATATGTCTGTTAACAACGAATTACCATTTAGAGAGCCTGTGTTATGCACTATTTAATAGGGGCTAGTGAACATGTCATCCAAAGTTTCTTATTGTTTGGTCAAGAGAAAGTATTATCTCAAGAAGGCAGAGTAGTTATTGCCAATATAATGTGTAGTTACTAAGTAGCTTGTGGCTTAAATAACTGCGCTAGCGCAGTGATAATAATATCTACCAACAGGATATCCGCTTATTAGGCAAATGAGATTTAGTGTATATCATTGAGCATAGCTGCCGGGCAGGTACACAATTAGTAAATGCAGCGGTGAGAATGCTATAAAAGTTGACAAGTCATTGTACAATAAGAATCCCTAATTCAGCTTTCAGATTTGTCATAAATTATTAAATTGGATCGTTCTAAAATGAACATTTATGCACACAACGATAACTGTAAAATGCTGAGACAATCTCTGGCCGGGGTTGTAATACCCATTTAATCTATATCTGGCATGAACCAGACACCACAACAGTAAGTATAGATCTAAAAGGTAAATTAGTACATTATAGTAGGAGCATATGTCTCAATTGAGACAAGTAATATCGCTCAGGATGCTATGGCCCTGTTATTAATGAAAGAGCCCCCAGGGGACTGTATAGGGTAAAATAAACTGTAACTTGCTTTCTCTTCACCCAAAATAGTTGTTGGAAATTAAAGGAATACTGAACCCAATTTTTTTATTTTATGATTCAGACAGAGCATGCAATTTTAAGCAACTTTTTTTTTTTTACTCCTATTATCAATTTTTCTTCGTTCTTTTTGTATCTTTATTTTAAAAAGCAGGAATGTAAGTCTACAAGCCAGCCCATTTTTGGTTCAGCACCCTGGATAGTGCTTGTTGATTGGTGAAAACATTTAGCTGCCAATCAGCAAGCATTACCCAGGTGCTGAACCAAAAATGGGCCGGCTTGTAAGCTTGCATTCCTGCTTTTTAAAATAAAGATACCAAGAGAACAAAAAAAAAATGATAATGAGTAAATTAGAAAATAAAATCTGTGTTCAGTATCCCTTTAACCATAAAGTGTAATGGTTTAAACACTTTTTATTCAAGTAGAATTATTATTACTTAGATGCAATAATCCAGAGAAAAAGACCAGTCATACACAGTTTATTTTATTTTAAATGAATTTAGAAACATTTTGCTACAGTTTAATTTCCTTATTTAAAATTGAATTGTAAATGCTGAGGTCCATTGGTTTGTATGTTTTCACACTGTCATCTAGAAAATACAGTGGATCTTTTATTGTGAGTGGGTTGAAGCCATCCTGAACAAGTCCCACTTTACGTTGTTTGAAGGTGCCAGTGACTTCCATGGATTTCTGCGCAGACAGAATTTCATACAACACTCATTTACTTTCAGAATATAGTAAAATGTAGTTATTCAAGCAGTTGTCCATATAGATTAGATCAGAACTAAACAGACCAATAATGGAAATAAAACATACAGTATGTATAATATTTGCCTAGTAAATGTGAACTGTAAAGAAAGGCAAATTCCAGTGTATAGTCCACTTCACAAATACAATTGATAATAGTGGACAATAAAAAAAAAAGAAACACAGTCTATGTTTTAGTTCAAGTTGTTTTATGGATTTAGCTGAAAATCAATGATAAAGATCTCACCTGGATTCTAACAAAACAAGGCCTGGCATAGCTTGGCAAATAATCCACTATGTGAGCATACAGCTTTTTTCCATTGAATGTTTTGCCTTCCTTAAGTATGATTGAAACCATTCCAATTCTTCCTTCATGAGCTTAAAAAATGCAAAGGTAAAAAGAATACCACTTTTTAATTTCCACGTATTTAATAAAGCTGTAATATTTATGTATTAAATATTATGTTCCTTGCAGTAGAACTGTCGTGGTTCTCTTTGAAATGCTTTTGTCCCTCCCACAAGGACACTTTGCTGGTTAATAACATAATTTATGTAAGAACTTACCTGATAAATTAATTTCTTTCATATTGGCAAGAGTCCATGAGCTAGTGACGTATGGGATATACAATCCTACCAGGAGGGGCAAAGTTTCCCAAACCTCAAAATGCCTATAAATACACCCCTCACCACACCCACAATTCATTTTAACGAACAGCCAAGTAGTGGGGTGATAAAGAAAGGAGTAAAAAAGCATCAACAAAAGGAATTTGGAAATAATTGTGCTTTATACAAAAAAATCATAACCACCATAAAAAGGGTGGGTCTCATTGACTCTTGCCAATATGAAAGAAATTAATTTATCAGGTAAGTTCTTACATAAATTATGTTTTCTTTCATGTAATTGGCAAGAGTCCATGAGCTAGTGACGTATGGGATAGTAATACCCAAGATGTGAAACTCCACAGAAGTCACTAGAGAGGGAGGGATAAAATAATAACAGCCATTTTCCGCTGAAAAAAATAAATCCACAACCCAAAATATAAGTTTATTCTCATAATGAAAAGAAAAAACTTAAACATAAGCAGAGGAATCAAACTGAAACAGCTGCCTGAAAAAACTTCTACCAAAAACTGCTTCTGAAGAAGCAAATACATAAAAACGGTAGAAT